>NC_139701.1:40699176-41000454 GCF_964188405.1 Protomyctophum parallelum | reverse complement strand
GCGCGCGCCGTGCACATGATAGGGGAGCTTTGTGCAACACCAGCCTCGTGTAGACATGAAAGAACAACGGGGTGGGGGTTGGGGGGGGGGGGGGGGGGGGGCACTTCAGCGACAGCGGGAGAAAGAGAGAGAAAGAGACAGAGAGGAGCGGGAAGCGAGAGGAGGAGCAGGAGGAGAGAAAGCAACCCAGTCCATTTAGTCGAGGACTGTACTTTGTTGAACTTTGCACTGTAATTTTCGAGGCAAAAAGGGCAAACAGAAAGTCTTTCGGTCGTGATTTACAAGAAATGAAGCGCTGAGGTTTCTCTGGGACTTATTCGTTCCACTTCCACATGCTGTATACAGTACGTGCGGTGCATAAAAATTTAAATAAATGATGCTGCTTCCCCATACATGTTTAGTTTTGGTTTTATAGGGACAGAAAGCTGACCCCCCCCCCCCCCCCCGATGACCTGCAGAGAGATCTAGATGTTTCACATGAGATCACAAATGCAGCATTTTAGGGAAAACTTTCAAAGCTTTGTAGACCAACTGTAGTGTTTTTGTGTGTGTGTGTGTGTGTGTGTGTGTGTGTGTGTGTGTGTGTGTGTGTGTGTGTGTGTGTGTGTGTGTGTGTGTGTGCGTGCGTGCGTGCGTGCGTGCGTGCGTGCGTGCGTGCGTGCGTGCGTGCGTGCGTGCGTGCGTGCGTGACTCACTGTTCATGTCTTTGAAGCTGCTTCTCAGAGTAAAAAAATGCTCTTTTTACTTACAATTATTTGACAGCTTACTACTTTACTGCACTTATTTGTATATTAGTCAGACAGTGGCCTTGTGGCTAGAGTGTCCATCCTGAAACTGGGAAGTTGTGGTTCGATCCCCGGCCGGGTCATACCAAAGACTGTAAAAATGGGACCCAATGCCTCCCTGCTTGGCACTCAGCATCAACGAGTTGGATTGGGGGGTCAGTCCCTGCTTAATTGGCCCTCAGCATCAACGAGTTGGATTGGGGGGTCAGTCCCTGCTTAATTGGCCCTCAGCATCAACAAGTTGGATTGGGGGGTCAGTCCCTGCTTAATTGGCACTCAGCATCAATGGGTTGGATTGGGGGGGGGGTCAGTCCCTGCTTGGCACTCAGCATCAATGAGTTGGATTGGGGGGTCAGTCCCTGCTTAATTGGCACTCAGCATCAATTGGTTGGATGGGGATTGGGGGGGGTCAGTCCCTGCTTAATTGGCACTCAGCATCAATGGGTTGGATTGGGGGGGTCAGTCCCTGCTTGGCACTCAGCATCAATGGGTTGGATTGGGGGGGTCAGTCCCTGCTTGGCACTCAGCATCAATGGGTTGGATTGGTTGGTCAAATCAACTAATCAAATGATTCTCGAGCGCGGCACGGCCACAGCTCACCGCTCCTTGGCTGCAGTGGCTCACCGCTCCAAGAGATGGGTCAAATGCGGAGAACACATTTCCACTGCGGTATAACGTGTGTGACAAATCGTACGACTTTGACATTTATATTATAATTAATGCTACAAACCATACAGCATCATGAAGAAATGTATAGGCCCTATTTTACACTTCAGCTATTCCAAATATAGCTCTACAAGCGCACAGGCAGAGTCGTGAGCCTGTTGATGTGCTATTTGCGTATAGGTGTTGACACATTTTGAGAACTTAAATGGGGACATATTCTGCATGATGAGTACTTTAGTTTGGACACTTTTATGTGGAGACTTTACTCACTTTGCAACAGAACATTTCTTCATTCCGTTGGTATTGGTACTTGTATTCAGGGCGGGAAGCCCTTTTGGTGTTTTAAGTATTATGTTATACTTTAGCTGTTGAAAGATAGCAGATCTACAAGCTTGCTATTTCTTGTTTTAATCTTGAAAAAATGTGGCGCATATAGTTTTTGGGGGTCCTTGACATGAAAACCCTTTGAGAACGACTGACATCTTGAGAAACATGAGGTGTTTCAAGCAAACTGTCAGGATGTAGGAGATTTGTATGGAATCATCCTCGGGTCTAAATGGGTTGCAGTATAAAGGAGTACTTCTAAAAACCCACTGCACTGATCTTCAAAGAGGAAGCGTGAGAGAGACGGAAAGGGAGAGGGAAGAGAAAGAGAGAGGGAACAGAAAGAGAGAGGGAACAGAAAGAGAGAGGGAACAGAAAGAGAGAGGGAACAGAAAGAGAGAGGGAACAGAAAGAGAGAGGGAACAGAAAGAGAGAGGGAACAGAAAGAGAGGGAACAGAAAGAGAGAGGGAACAGAAAGAGAGAGGGAACAGAAAGAGAGAGGGAACAGAAAGAGAGGGAACAGAAAGAGAGAGGGAACAGAAAGAGAGAGGGAACAGAAAGAGAGAGGGAACAGAAAGAGAGAGGGAAGAGAAAGAGAGAGGGAAGAGAAAGAGAGAGGGAAGAGAAAGAGAGAGGGAACAGAAAGAGAGAGGGAACAGAAAGAGAGAGGGAAGAGAAAGAGAGAGGGAAGAGAAAGAGAGAGGGAACAGAAAGAGAGAGGGAACAGAAAGAGAGAGGGAACAGAAAGAGAGAGGGAACAGAAAGAGAGAGGGAACAGAAAGAGAGAGGGAACAGAAAGAGAGGGAAAAGAAAGAGAGAGGGAACAGAAAGAGAGAGGGAACAGAAAGAGAGAGGGAACAGAAAGAGAGAGGGAACAGAAAGAGAGAGGGAACAGAAAGAGAGAGGGAACAGAAAGAGAGAGGGAACAGAAAGAGAGAGGGAACAGAAAGAGAGAGGGAACAGAAAGAGAGAGGGAACAGAAAGAGAGAGGGAAGAGAAAGAGAGAGGGAACAGAAAGAGAGAGGGAACAGAAAGAGAGAGGGAACAGAAAGAGAGAGGGAACAGAAAGAGAGAGGGAACAGAAAGAGAGAGGGAACAGAAAGAGAGAGGGAACAGAAAGAGAGAGGGAACAGAAAGAGAGAGGGAACAGAAAGAGAGAGGGAACAGAAAGAGAGAGGGAAGAGAAAGAGAGAGGGAACAGAAAGAGAGAGGGAAGAGAAAGAGAGAGGGAACAGAAAGAGAGAGGGAACAGAAAGAGAGAGGGAACAGAAAGAGAGAGGGAACAGAAAGAGAGAGGGAACAGAAAGAGAGAGGGAACAGAAAGAGAGAGGGAACAGAAAGAGAGAGGGAAGAGAAAGAGAGAGGGAACAGAAAGAGAGAGGGAAGAGAAAGAGAGAGGGAACAGAAAGAGAGAGGGAACAGAAAGAGAGAGGGAACAGAAAGAGAGAGGGAACAGAAAGAGAGAGGGAACAGAAAGAGAGAGGGAACAGAAAGAGAGAGGGAACAGAAAGAGAGAGGGAAGAGAAAGAGAGAGGGAAGAGAAAGAGAGAGGGAACAGAAAGAGAGAGGGAACAGAAAGAGAGAGGGAAGAGAAAGAGAGAGGGAACAGAAAGAGAGAGGGAAGAGAAAGAGAGAGGGAACAGAAAGAGAGAGGGAACAGAAAGAGAGAGGGAACAGAAAGAGAGAGGGAACAGAAAGAGAGAGGGAAGAGAAAGAGAGAGGGAACAGAAAGAGAGAGGGAACAGAAAGAGAGAGGGAACAGAAAGAGAGAGGGAACAGAAAGAGAGAGGGAACAGAAAGAGAGAGGGAACAGAAAGAGAGAGGGAACAGAAAGAGAGAGGGAAGAGAAAGAGAGAGGGAACAGAAAGAGAGAGGGAACAGAAAGAGAGAGGGAACAGAAAGAGAGAGGGAACAGAAAGAGAGAGGGAACAGAAAGAGAGAGGGAACAGAAAGAGAGAGGGAAGAGAAAGAGAGAGGGAACAGAAAGAGAGAGGGAAGAGAAAGAGAGAGGGAACAGAAAGAGAGAGGGAACAGAAAGAGAGAGGGAACAGAAAGAGAGAGGGAACAGAAAGAGAGAGGGAACAGAAAGAGAGAGGGAAGAGAAAGAGAGAGGGAACAGAAAGAGAGAGGGAACAGAAAGAGAGAGGGAACAGAAAGAGAGAGGGAACAGAAAGAGAGAGGGAACAGAAAGAGAGAGGGACGTCAGCGGAAGAAGAGAAGATGCGAGAGTGAGTCGGAGAGATAAGTCGGCGGTGCCGAGTTTGATGTGGATGATGAAGATGTTATTGTTTGCGTTAGTCATCGCGATTAGACCTTTCATCGTGCGCAACCGGTGTGTGTGTGTGTGTGTGTGTGTGTGTGTGTGTGTGTGTGTGTGTGTGTGTGTGTGTGTGTGTGTGTGCGTGCGTGCATGACTCACTGTTCATGTGTGTGAAGCTGCTTCAGGCAGCGTCTGATACTGCAGAAAACACACACTGCTCTCACGCACCTGACAAACTGAGTGCCTGCCTGCCTGCCTGCCTGCCTGCCTGCCTGCCTGCCTGCCTGTCTGCCTGCCTGCCTGCCTGTCTGCCTGCCTGCCTGCCTGCCTGCCTGCCTGTCTGCCTGCCTGCCTGTCTGCCTGTCTGCCTGCCTGCCTGTCTGCCTGCCTGCCTGCCTGTCTGCCTGCCTGCCTGCCTGTCTCGTCTGGTCATTGAAAACATGCGTGACCGAAGACAAAACAAGCTCCCTTGCCTACTGGGAGAAATTGCAACAATAATGTGCGAACGCAGCAGCGAGGGTTGTGATAAGAGAGCGGTTATAATCCAATATGGTGCAATAACGTACCGCCCTAAGGACTGCTATAAGCATGATATGTTAATGTTCCCCCTCTGCACCCTGTAACCCTCTGTACAGACTAGACCTCTGATCTACTGTACAGTAATAAACAGAGCTGCTGGAAATCTGACGCTTGTTTTTCCAGTCTGGACGGACGGGACCCCCCTTTTGGTGTTTTAACTATAAGCATACTTAGTTAATACTTTTAGCTATTGAAAAATAGCAGATCTACAAGCTTGCTATGAGTTTGTAGATCTGTGCATGTCACAAATCTTTGGATATATTCTTTCAGAGCGTCAGAACGTTTTTCGGGGGGGGGGGGGGGGGGGGGTCCCCTGGTAAAACATATTTTCAGATGGGGGTCCGCGGCCAAATTCAGATAATTCTGGAGATCCTCGACATGAAAAAGGTTGAGCACCACTGACATAGAAACATATAGGGTTTTTCAGAAATCTTTTCGGATTTAGAAGACCTTTCTTTTATTGGCCTCAGTCCTAAATGGGTTAAGTCGATTTGAGACAAATGCTGCTAATTGTCCCCAAAATGACTGCGACATTTCTTCTTAAATTGTTGTCTTCCGCCCACCGGGCCGAAGTTGAGGAACAATTAATGCCACCCTTTCAACATTGCCATAGCGTGCCAGCAGGAGTTTTGCACAAAAGCACATTTTTACATTACTCCTTCACATTTTGGTCCAAACTACATCACAAACATTCCTGACCTGGTGGAGACCTAGCTGTGCTCCGAGGAGCATTTTATTATAATTTATGTTTTTTGGACACTTGCCGTGGCAATGTGAACGCATAGGCCTACATGTTTTCACACGCCAATAAAGCTCCTTTGAATTTAAATAAAATTGACCAAGACAAGTAGACTTAACTCACTTTGCAACAGAGTATATCTCTTCATTGCGTGGGCATTGGTACTTTTACTTAAGGTATATTTCTCTAACCCACCACTGAACCTCAAAGAGGAAGCGTGAGAGAGAGATACAGAGATAGAAAGCGAGAGGGAAATCAGGGGAAGAAAAGACGAGGGAGTGAGTTGTAGATATAGGTTGGCGCGCTACGTCCAACCAGGGAAACTCCCCCCTGTCAGGTGTAAAGGAGCAACTTGGACACTCAGGCATGAAGGAAGCATGAGTTCAAGTCCGTTGCTCTCCCCTTGTCCCCCATATATGGGGACTAGGTTGGCGGAGGGTGTGTAGAGCCCAGGATCACATTAGATTATTGACACAGGGGTGAAAAATGGGTTACAAAATTGTGGGATAAAAATGATTAGAACAAAAAAAAAAGATATAGGTTGGCGACTTGGCGGTACAACTTTTTATCCCACAACTTTTGTAACCCATCTTTACACTCCCTCTCCACCAACCTTGGGAGAGCAACGCACTGACCTCTATATGCTTCCTTCAATGCATGAGGAGTCCCCGGTTGGACGTATAGCGCGTGGAAGGAACACGTTATTCCAAACCAGTTCCCGACCCTTCCCCTCCATCAGGCTGACCATGGGGGAGGCAGCATAGAGACCAAGGTTTACTGCATGTGTTTGACACATGGGAGAAGATGCAAACTCCACACAGAATGGCGGTGCAGAGTTTGATGTGGATGATGAAGATGCTATGTAAGGGATAATATGTGCCTATAGCGGTCCGTTATCAAGAAATAACACACAGCTGAATTCAGCGATTGCCCAATCAGAAACAACCATTCAACAAGGCGTGTGATAATGTGAATGAATGACCGACACTATTCTCCATAACGGTGACAAAGCAATGATGCTGACGAGTCATTTTTAGCAGTGGAAGCTCCAACGTCGTGTGACGGCAGTCAAATCCTTTTAGAACATTCCGGTATACCGCAACTTTCGTGCTGTTTACAGTATACAGTCCTCCACTAAATTTTGACAATTCCGTCAATCTAAAAAGACAGGGGGTGACGTATACGTACGTACGCGCTGAGCCGGACTCAATCAAATCAAATCAAATCAAATGATAATGTTTTGCTTATAGTTTCGCCACTTCCCTATACCGAAGGGAGGTGACGAAACCATTGATTGTGCCATTACTAATCAGTTTCTCTGTTTAGCTACTTAGAATTTCATGTACGAACGGCCCAGTGGAGTGGATATAGGCTTGAGCAACACACTCGAGAGTGCACACGCTGACTCAACAGCTGACCTCGCCCAGGGGCTGGTTTATATATCATTGTGTCACCTCTCTAGTGTGACACACCATGACACAGCACTTTTTCATGTCCAAATTGACACTATTTGAAGAGATATGCCAGGGTCCAGGGACCCCCATATAAGAGAAGGTTTTCACAGCTCTAGAGCAGTGATTCTCAACCAATTTTAATTTCAAGGACCCTGCAATAGGCCACGGACCCCCATTTAAGGGCATTTCTACCTCTGGGACCCCCCCCCCCCCCCCCCACCCCATTTATATTGTAAAATCAATGTTAATTGATAGTTGATTAGCATCCTTATCTGCGACACTGTGTTCTCGCTCTCAACGGTAAACAAACCAACATACAGTAGAAGTGTGTATACACAGGGTGGTCTGCACATTTACAAAGGGGCAACGTAAGGGCCTTTGTCAAACATTGCGTGAGAACATTATTGTTGTGTCGGCTCTCTATAGTGTTACACAGCGTGACACAGCGCATGGGGCAGCGCTATATGGCCTAAAGGTTACACTCCGGCAGGGGTTCCCATTCCCAAGCTGTGGTGCGCGGACGCCCTCCAGGGCGTGCGTGCATGTGAAAAGGGTATAATGGCGGTTTTTATGGTGTTATTTAGCAGCACAAACGGCAGAATCCTGTAAGACACTGTTGTGAGGAGATGTATAGAGCAGCTGCGGGAGTAACACAGCATGCAGCTGCGTGTCTCTGCAGTGCAGTGACATTCTGTGATTTTCTTTTGGTTGCCATAATCATATTAGAAATGTATCGTTTTCGGCCAAATGCAACGAGACTGAGCATTGGGGGGGGGGGGGGGGGGGTGCATCAGCTATTATAGGTCAGGAGGTAACATGCCAAAAAGGTTTTTTTTGGCATGGGGGGAGGGGGGGCAGCTTATAATAATAATAATAATAAATTTTATTTATAACGCACTTTACATTTGAAACAAATCTCAAAGTGCTAACAAATCTCAAAGTGCTAACAAATCTCAAAGTGCTTAATTAGCAGCTTAATCAGCAACATTGTTTTCTCGCTCAACGGTAAACAAACCAACATACAGTATAAGTGTGTATACACAGGGTGGTCTGCACATTTACAAAGTGGCAATTCAAGGGCCTTTGTCAAACAATGCGTAGGAAAGAGGCAAACATTGGGGACTATACAAGCTATACACGACGCCTTGCAGCGCGAGGCGTCGTAACTAAATGCAATGCCTCAACTCCTGCAATTCCAAATGATTGTCCGGGGGGAGGGGGGGGGGGGGGTCCCAAGTTCGAGGGTGTGCGTGTGTGTGTGTGTGTGTGTGTGTGTGTGTGTGTGTGTGTGTGTGTGTGTGTGTGTGTGTGTCTGCGTATGTGTTTTACTGATTGCATTTTAAACACCGTCGACCTTTTGAAGCGCCTGACACTACAAGACCACCCAGAAAACACGCACGCACGCACGCACGCACGCACGCACGCACGCACGCACGCACGCACGCACGCACACACACACACACACACACACACACAGACACACACACACAGTTCTTGTAGAATCTTGTTCCCTTTGCTCCTGGGATCTGCTGTAACAACAACAGCTCATTTGTTTGCTGAAAAACCCCACAATAATAATTATAATATAAAGCATCAACAACTTGTTGTAGCCCAATAATGCCTAAAATAGCCGATCTACAAGCTCACGACACGTCGCGGAGGCGACACGTCGCGAGCTTGTAGATCGGCTAATTTGGTGCCATAGACACCGTCACGGTAAATCAGCCATAACTTTGTGATCTGTGTATAGGATTACACAGGACATAAGAAAGCATGATCCCCTGTGATGCTCCTTATTCATTTCCCTGCCTGGTTCCCGTTGCACTAATGGCTGTTTTAGTGTTGTTGTTGAATGGCGGATGGAATTCAAACGCGCTGGAAATGTCTCTCTTCTTTATTTCACACACAAACAGCATGGGTATATATATATACTCCCAGACAGTCGAGTCACGAAGATGCAAATATGCAGCTCAGAGCATGCAGGCGTCACTTCCTGGTTCGGAGGATGGAAAGCTTGTGCTCGGCTGCAACTTGCAGCTTTGGCAACGGAAAAAAAAGGAAACACTTTGCAAGTTGCAGCCGCCGCTCACAGGCTTCATTTCCATCCACCAAACCAAGGACTGTCTAAAGAGGACTAGACGCGAAGACCGTACGGGCGCCGCCATGTTGCTCCATGGAAGGAAAGAAACATGCGCAGTTGAGACCAAGGAAGCTGAACGCGGAAGTGTTGTCTGCATATAGCCCCATTGCGCATGTTTCTTTCCTTCCATGGAGCAACATGGCGTCGCCCGTACGGTCTTCGCGTCTCGTCCTCTTTAGACTGTCCTTGCACCAAACCAGGAAGTGACGCCTGCTCTTAGCTGCATCTTGCATCTTCGTGACGCTTTGCTGTCTGGAAGTACCCAGAGCCATAGAGTAATAAGACAGAGTCACGACATTGAGGGGGCAGAAAACAGCCTGGTCACATGGTTGATGTGGGCCTATACTTGCGCGAGCCCATAGACTCCAATCTCTCCAGGTCGCCCTGCTTATTATAAGCGACCTTGGGCTTGTTTTCTTCTGTGAAGTTGCTTGTAAATATTTGTATAAGTTGCCGGGGCTTGTTTTCTAAAGTGTACAGTTGCTTATTTGGGCTTGTTTCCTAAATGTTAAACCAGTGATTCTTAAACATTGTCATTTCAAGGGAACACCAAATTAATTAAATGTATTTGTCCATGGAGTGAAATTATTTTGTGGCGTGTTGTCAACATTAGACAGCTTATAGAGGGTATGCTCATGACATCATCATCGTACCCCAAGGTTATGCGGGTACTATACTGAGTGGCAAAAAAACTACTTTCTGGACTTGACAGTCCATACATCCAAAGAGAAAAGTCCTATCTGATTGTATCAACCCATTCTGACCTGAGATCAGATTCATACGAGGTTTCCACTGGACACACACTGGTCTGATTAACTCATTCTGACCTGAGATCAGATTCTAAAAAAGTCAGTAGTTCTTCGATTTTTCAAAAATAGCAGACCTACAAGCTCGTATCGCGCCACTCGGTGGCGCGATATGAGCTTGTAGATCTGCTATTTTTAAATAGCTAAAGCACGACATGATGCCGACACCAAAATGGGTGCCCGTTCAGAATGGGTTAAACCACGTAACGGAGGCCCAGGCCGTAGCGTAACGGTCTGGGCACCGGACTGGTAATCCAGTCGCAGTGTGCCGCGGGTTCGACTCCCGGACCCGACACGGCCTTTACTGCATGTCATCCCCCCATCTCTCTCCCGTTTCCTGTCAGCCTACTGTCTGTCCCTTCAAAAATCAATAAAAGGCGTAAGCCGCAAAAAAAATATCTTAAAAAAAAAAAAAAAAAAAACACGTAACGGTGAAACTCAACATTGCGGCTGTACGGAAAGCTTGAATTATACTCTTTCTATCTCCTGGTTGCATGAAACTCCACCATAGACATGTTATGAGCTGCTTTCCGTCAATACATTCTAGGGATGGAGCTCGATAACCGATACCCGAAAAAGTCTGATAACAAGCTTATTGAGTACCCGTTATCAATAAGCTTATATAGGGCTTATCAAGCCTGTTATGGAGCATAGCGCCCCATGACGTCATGTTTAAACAATCAAGACAAGAGGCTTGATCGCCTCTTAAATGTAATCAACATCTAATAGTGTAGTGATACCTGCCAAGTTTTAGCCAGGTAACCATTGGTAAAAAGGTCTATTGCCTTCCGTCTGTTAGAAAAGTACTGTATCTGAAGGCCCTAGTAAAAGATGTATTGTCTCCTGTCTTTCCACGAAACAATAGAAAATGCTCGATAGTAGGTGGCGTGTCCCGGGGGAAAAGTGATCACATGCACTGTACTTTCTTCTTTTGGGCTTCTTTTCATATAGACCCGGTTGCTCATTAATCGCGCAAAGGTCAACCCGTCAACCACTACACTCTCCAGTCGGCGGGTCAGCAGTGATTGGCCAAGTATGTCACTGCTCCTCTCCTCCAGGCTTCCAGCTATAGACAAGTCCACGGAGGGCACAACCAGCAGCACCGGGAGAGAGAGGGCCACACCCGGCCAAACAGGGTAGGTCCAAACCTGCCGGGCCAGGTGCAGCAAACCAGTGCTGGCCACACCCCAGCGACCGCCGCGCCCAGGACACCCTTGAGTACATGTACTCAAGTACTTAGTGTAAGTATAACTTTGTTTGTTAGTTTCACTTTGCTGGACAGTTTTCCGTTCTTCAGTACTTTTTACTTCTACTCCTCTAAATATCAGGGGCAAATATTTTACGTTTAGGCCTACTCCACAATTATTTGAATAGGTAATAGCCTTAATGTCTGACTGTACCATGTTGTGTACCACTCCCAAATGGATAATCCAAAATGTACAAAGTAACTATTAATTGACTAAAACAAAGTCCTGGGGACTTGTTTCCATTGTGGTCATTGGGACCACAATGCCAATACTTTCCAATCATTTCTACATGGTGGTATTCGCTACTTTAAAAATCTGAGTACTTCTTCCACACACGGTTTTCCCCCAAAATGAATACACACACAAGTAAATGCTTAGATGAACACAATTAGCCCACTGCACCACCTCAATGACAAACAACACAGAAAATCCCCCCAATCACATCCATTCAACCCTGCAAATAATAACACAAGAACACAATAATGTGCTGCGTGCGTGCGTGCGTGCGTGCGTGCGTGTGTGCGTGCGAGCACCCCTAAGGCATGCTGGGAAGTCCCCCACTCCACTCCCCGGCATTAAGGCTGTGTCTGCTCAATAACTCATTGCACATGAGTGGCTCTCTTGCCGTTTAACATTTCTTATCAAAGGGCTTTAGTCATTCATGTCAGTAAACAGAACCACAAAAGTGCAATACTGAAGGAATAGAGACTAAACATTTACTTTGTAAGATGTCACAAGTAACAAAACCATCGTCGTACAACTTCAGAGGGGCAAAAAGTAACAAAACCATCGTCATACAACTTCAGAGGGGCAAAAAGTAACAAAACCATCGTCATACAACTTCAGAGGGGCAAAAAGTAACAAAACCATCGTCATACAACTTCAGAGGGGCAAAAAGTAACAAAACCATCGTCATACAACTTCAGAGGGGCAAAAAGTAACAAAACCATCGTCATACAACCCTCCAACTTCAGAGGGGCAAAAAGCAAAGTGCAATCTCAAACGTGCTGTTGCAGGTGTGTTAATAGGGTGCTGGTGTTCCGTGTGACCTACAGTATGTGTGTGCGGCTGTGCGCTGTATAGCAGTGGTTCCCAAAGTGGGGTCCGGGGACTCCCAGGGGTCCTTGAGGGAGCTCCAGGGGGTCCCCGGCTAAATGATAGTTAGGAACCAAATGGACCCTTATGGGTCTGTAACTCTGATAAATACTCTTCTCTTATGGGGGTCCCTGGCATATACTTTCTAATGAGGGTCCGCGGGCTTTAGTTTAGTTTAGTTTATTCGCACAATAAAAACATGTACAAAAAAGGGTAACATCAATAAAAGAGAAATATGTGCAGTTGAGAAAAGAAACCCATGGAGGGCTTATACAGCATGTGGTTCTCACCAAAGATAATATACAAATAGTAAATAGACAAAGTAAACAAACATGAACAATAACAAGAACTAAATACAACGACAAATACGTATTATTTACACTTGTGAAGTGTGTGCCAAATGTGGGGGTCCTTGACATGAAGAGGTTTGGGAACCATGTGCATGGTGTTCAGTTTTCAACCTTGCAGTTGAAAATAGTCATTGTGGTAAATAATGACTGCGAGGTCTGCGAGTGTGTGAGTGTGGGCCTTTTATCACAGGTCATTGCGTCATAATCTGACCAATCTGTGTGAACCCATCGGGGAAAACATACTTTCTTTTTTGCCTCTGGGGCCACCGCCCAATTCCCCGTGCCGAGAAGTGGCTTTGTGTGGTGCCTGTCATGATCTGTCACTCCACAGTACCATGTCTCCTCCCCTGGCCACTCCCTCATTTCCATCCCATTCACTCACCTGCTTCCAACTCCCTCGTCATTGCACCTGTGAACAATTCCTCAATCAACCTTCCCCCTTATAAGACTGGACTCATGAGGCAAACGTTCAGTGTCAGTTCATTATTTGTTGTGTAGCAGATGCATGTTCCTGGTTTTCCTGTTGTTCCTGGTTTTTTGACTGTTTGGACATTTTCTGATTTGATTCCTACGTGCTGCTCTATACTAGTGTGAGTTTTTGTCCTGTTTCCTGCAATCTACTGTTGTGAGATTTATGCCTGCATGGATTCCTGAGTTACATCTTCATTGTAAGATTTTTTTATTTGTTAAATACTTTGAATTCGACACTGTTTCCTGTGACTCTGCCTTTTGGGTTCATCATTCTGCCAACAGTGCCACTCAAAGTGACTACTGGGTTGGGGTTTGCTTGATACATGTATACATGCTTGATACATGTGCTTGATACATGTATACATGCTTGATACATGTGCTTGATACATGTATACATGCTTGATACATGTGCTTGATACATGTACATAGTATGTACCCGCATAGTGTAGAGAACGGATGTCGGGCCTGTTATACATCCAACGTATGATAACAGCATCCTAAGGTTAGCAAGGAATATCACCTCAACCACTAGCCATGTGTTGTATGGATGGGTTGCTATACCGTCAGGAAGGAGATTGGGGCTCCATTTTCGTCACCGCTAAACCCCTTATCCCTAAAATTCTTTGCCTTTTTTTTTTTTTACTATTTTGCTAAACATTTTTGAATAGTTAAAATGGCCAGTCTACAAGCTCACAGCGTGTCAATGTAGATTCAAAAATGTTTTTCAAAATTGTAAAAAAAATAAAAAAAATAAAAAAAAATAAGCCCATGGTGTCCAGCATACAATAAGGTCAGACTAAAGAGCTCCTTTGTCCACCAGTCGACTTCGAGGCTTAATCAGGAGTTGTAGTAGCCATGGGGTAATCTAGGCGGTGGACATGTCTTTATTTCTTTATGTATGTAATATTCTTTTGTTCATTGTGTTATGTCAAATGTGTGTTGTGGGGTGTCGCTAGGCAACCAGCTGCCAGGTGAGCATATCAGTAGCCCAGACAGCCAATGGGGAGGAGGCAGAACGCAGCCAAGGAGAACACGCCTATACTCTGCCTCGTCATTCAACAGATGTACTACCCCGCCTACCTATTGGCTCAAGGCCAAGTGTACACGCCTACGCCACCTTCCAGGGAAGGTTAAAAGGGAAGGACTGACTGCTTCTGCGCTCATTCCCCACTGACTACTGAGAGGGACAGTTCAGGCATGCTCGGCGGTAACCCGCCGCTCCGGACGAATGTATAGTGAGTGACCACAGAGAGAGAGAGAGAGGTCCACTTCCCCGGGGGAATATTGACATGCAGGGAACGAAGTAGGCTACCTGTCAAACCCGGGGACATTCAGAGTGTGATTTATATTAGGGCGCACTAAGCCCAGTTAGGGAAAAGGACCCTAACTGACCGCCCAATCCTGCCTGTGTGACAGACGCAGGGCAGAAGACAGCCATGCAACCGGCCATGCCAGGTTGTGTCATGAAACCATGTGGCTCCCATTGGAAATGCATTGAGGCGGCCATGACACACGGAAGACACAGGACACAAGTGTGTGTCATCTTAGGTGTGAGTGAGGCCTTTATGCACGTTGTAACGGGAGTCACCGACAGCTCTCTGACTCTGTCTTGAGAGGTCATAATATGCCTAACCCTAACATAGAGGCCTCTATGGAGGACTATACGATCAACTAAGCATATAAGCAAGCACAAGCTCACAGCGCGTCGCAGGCAGCGCTGTGACGCGTCGAGAGCTTGTAGATCAGCTATTTTCGGAGCGCAACCCAGCAGCACTCTTTAGCTAGTGGAGATGCGATGTAACGACGTACATTTGTTCAACGCAGAAATACTGTGGGCAGAAGAAGCCCCCTTTGATGTCTACGTGTGCACGTCCCTGAGCATAACCGTGGTTCATTTGTTTTAAAACGGCGTCGCTTGCCGACAGAATTTCACGCTGACAAGAAGGAACCACCTGCTTTTCTTTTTCCCCCACACGTTTTGGTTGTAGATCTGCTATACATGTCTCTTGTGTAAAGTAAAGTAAAGCGTGTCAACGTTGCAGAGAAACATGACTATAGGGCTCTGAGTCAGCCCATGACCACAAGTTCAACTCACAACCAGGAACTGTAAGGTGTGTGCATTAATGACCTTTGTGACCCCCAGAGGTCACAACATAGGCTTAAAGGTCAGTTAGGTCACATCAAAAAGTACTCAACTTCTTTTTTTTTTTACCTTAAGTAAAAGTATCATCACTAAAATGTACTCGCGTATAAGTAAAAGTTTGTGCAGGATGTCCCATTCCACACGTTGTATACAAATGTTTTGAACCCATTCTGAACGGGAACCCATTTTGGTGTTAGCATCATGTTATGCTTTAGCTATTGAAAAATATTTTTGAAAAATCGAAGAGCGACTGACATTTTTAGAATCTGATCTCAGGTCAGAAGGGGTTCATCAGATCAGTGTGTGTCCAGTGGAAACCTCGTATGAATCTGATCTCAGGTCAGAATGGGTTAATGTGTGTTTTGTAATAACGATCCAAAGTTACTACAAAGTAACTAGTAACTAAAGTTATCAAATATAGTGTACCTGGAGTAAGGACAACATTTGCCTCTGTGATGTAGTGGAGCAGTATCAGTAAAAGTATTGGAAATTGAAAATACTAGACTATAGAGTAAAGTAGGCCTACTGTAAATACCTCAAAATTGTACTTAAAAGTACAGTACTTAAAAGTAAAATTTGGAAATACTTTCCACCACTGGAAGATCATCTTAAATGATGATCCATCGATCTCCCCCCTACACACACACACGCACACGCACACACACGCACACGCACACCCCCCACCCCCCCGACCAGACAGTAGGAGTTTATTTTTATATATTAATGCGTCTCAAACGACATAATGGGTGGGGTGTGGTCGGTCGGTCGGGTCGGTGCATGCAGGGGTCTGTGGCGCGTGCGGCTCGGCTCGGCACGAGGGGGGAAACGGACCGGCTCGTATATCGTTGCTGCCGCCAGGCATCAAACCAAAACCGACGACCGACCGGTGCGTTTCATCATCAGAGAGGGTCTGCATGGTACTCTGGGGGTCTGCAGCATAGGGTATAGAGCTGCACGGGGTGGGGTCGGTGTGGGTTTGCACATGAAAGGCTGGTTTTGGGTGGGTGGGGTTTTTTAGAGGTGGATGGTGGGTGGGAGGGGGGGGGGGGGGGGGGCAGCTCAATACACAGCCCTGTCATTTGTGGCTTTCCTGCAGTGCACTCACAAGACACTGTAACGCACACGCGCTGCATGCACGCACACACACACACGCGCTGCATGCACGCACACAAACACACGCTGCATGCACGCACACAAACACGCGCTGCATGCACGCACACAAACACACGCTTTTTTTGTATTTCTATACTTGCGAGGACTTCAACACTTCAGGAGGTTGCACTTTATTGTTACATCTAGTTGTGTGTACACTACAGGTACATGTCTTTATTGTTACATCTAGTTACACTACAGGCATACATGAGAATAAAACTGTCATCTTGTCTGGGTTCCTTCGGACAATGCGGAAGCATGGATAACAATTAACACCGACAGCAATAAAGTCAAGAGAGTGCAAATGTATTATGCAACATGTAAAAAATAAAATAAAAAGACTTGCAATTCTGATCCTATACCCTTGGATATAGCCAATACAAGCCCTTGGTGAGCTTGTAGATCTGCATTTTTCGAAAAGACAAAAACTAAATATATATATATATAATATATATTATAAATATTATAAAACAACTATTTCTCTTGTGAGGTGAGGACCATGCAGGAAATGTGTTCTCGCCACAATGTCACAATCTCAAATCTGCTATACTTATGGGGACATTTGGCCCTCACTAATATCCTGCGTGCACACACAGAGTGATAAAAGAGAGTCAGTCAGAGAGACACAGAGATGGTTTGGGGTTTAGGAGAGAGAGCGTCTAACAGCACAAAGCTAATTGACAAAATGACCATTTGGGTTTCCAGACACTCCCAGCTTTATAAATAGACGCTGACCACAGTTTAAAAATAGACCCGCAACCTCCTATTTATAGCTGCACTTACTGTGTGCGCACGCGTGTGTGTGAGTGAGTGTCTCTCTCTCTCTCTGCCTCTCTGTCTGTCTGTCTGTCTGTCTGTCTGTTTCCTCTCCCCCTCTCTCTCTCTCTCTCTCTCTCTATCTCGCTCACTCTCCCCCCCCCCCCCCTCTCTCTCTCCCCCCTCTCTCTCTCCCCCCCCCCCCTCTCTCTCTCTCCACTACAGTGTGTCATTGTGCTCTCAGCAGTGTGCAGTGTTTTCCAGGCCGGGTCGGTCCTCTTCCTGCAGCATGCTGAACACAGACAGACTGTATGAGGACAGACAGAGTGCTTCTCAAACTGTTTTCAGGTCAACGACCCCCCCCCCCCCCCCCCCCCCCCCCCCCCCCCAGACTGATCTTCCACTATAGTTTCTAAAGTGTTTAAAGCGATTGTGATGCTAAATGAAGTCATTTCGATGCAGGGTGAACCTCCTGGAACCCCCTCAAGGACCCCCCCCCCCCCTCTCCCTACCTTACTTTGAGAACCGGGAGACTCAGTCAACACTGCAGTGTATTTATACAGAACTAAAGGTATAGTCCGCTTGTTTCCCGCCAAAGTTGGCTTGTTTTTTTTTTCCCAGAGGTTTTTTGGGGCCTGTTTTAAAAAAAATGTGGCATTTCTTTGATGTATATTATACCTACTATAAATAAAATACCCATAGGTTTGGGGGGAGTATGAATCACATTGAGTGACAGAATCCGTCCGGTGTCTCAACTATGTGTGGAATAGTATAATAAATGACCAAAACATTCATAATTATAGACATAGATATAGAATTTATAATGATAAATGCATCAGATATTTAGTTATTAGTATTATATGGCGATATTATTGCGGGCTTGTTTTGGCTTGTTCTTCGAGGGAAGATTTGGCTTATTTCTCTCACAAGAGTTGGCAACGCTGAAAGCTATCGTCTTGAACAGTGTTTGTGCCATGTCAACCAAAGAAAGGAAAGGAAATTATTACCCAGGGTAACTGGACTAAGCTCAAGAACTTGTTTACAGCCAGGCCCTGCTCATAGAACATTTCATGGTAGAGGTTCAATGCCTTGTCCAAGGGCACTTCAGCGGTGGTAATTTTAACGTGCCGGTCCGGGGATACGAACTAGCGACCTTCCGACATCAAGACCGCTCCGCAAACCGTTCGGCCACTGCTGCCTATGCCAGTGTGCCTCACATCAAAGATTTGCGCAACATTTTCACGATCTTTCAAAAACAGCGGATCTACAAGCTCGTAGATCTGCTATTTTTCAATAGTTAAAGTATAACATGATGCTTGAAACGCCAAAAGGGGTTCCCGTCCTGAATGGATTAATTAGTAAAAGTATCAATACTGTAGACACTGGAATTGTGTCTTATAAGTCCATATATGGGCTGGGCTTCCTTAGAAGCGTGACACTAAAATCAAGAAAAAGAAAAAGCAGTCTCAAGTAAAAGTCCTGAATACAAAATGCATAGGCTACTTGAATTGAAAGTGGTACTTTTTACTCAAGTACGTTTTCTATTCCAGCCTTGTACTCGTATTGCAGTATTTAGTATTTCTATATTGCAGTATTGATTTTTTTACTTGAGTAAAAAGTCCAATTCCCACCACTGCTGGGTCAGGTATGTGTATGATGTCATGCAGTGCGGTGCTGCTGGTGAGTGAAATGCTCGGCGTTCAGGATGTGCTAAGAATGTGTCCCTGAAGCTGATGTGTATTATTTAGTCTCGCGTTGCCAGACTGTTGCCTCTCGCAATTTCCAAATGCTTCCGTCATACAGTCTGGAGCAACGGAAGTTCTGACCACGAGTAAAATATAAATGCTTCCGTCATACAGTCTGGAGCAACGGAAGTTCTGACCATGAGTAAAATATAAATGCTTCCGTCATACAGTCTGGAGCAACGGAAGTTCTGACCACGAGTAAAATACAAATGCTTCCGTCATACAGTCTGGAGCAACGGAAGTTCTGACCATGAGTAAAATATAAATGCTTCCGTCATACAGTCTGGAGCAACGGAAGTTCTGACCACGAGTAAAATATAAATGCTTCCGTCATACAGTCTGGAGCAACGGAAGTTCTGACCATGAGTAAAATATAAATGCTTCCGTCATACAGTCTGGAGCAACGGAAGTTCTGACCATGAGTAAAATATAAATGCTTCCGTCATACAGTCTGGAGCAACGGAAGAGCTGCC
Source organism: Protomyctophum parallelum (assembly GCF_964188405.1). Taxonomy (NCBI): domain Eukaryota; kingdom Metazoa; phylum Chordata; class Actinopteri; order Myctophiformes; family Myctophidae; genus Protomyctophum; species Protomyctophum parallelum. Next base: position 40,981,268 of record NC_139701.1, on the reverse strand, counting down.
ATGAGTAAAACTGACTATACTGTGGATTTCTATTTCTGGGTCTCTTTCTTTTGCCGTGCAGCAGAGCCTTGCGAGCCAACCGTTTTCATTCCATGTCTCGTGCTGCCTGTGTGTCTGTCTGTTGTGGAGGGAGGCATGGAAGGAATGTGAGAGGAAGGTGGTGGGGTCGGGTGGGGTGTGTGTGTGTGTGTGTGTGTTGTGGGGGGGGGGGGTGCTCGCAGGCGCGGGCCGGCCTGGCGGGCTTTCAAACTGCACATGCTCTTTTCTCTTTTTTTTCCCTCTTCTCCTTTTCTTTTTCTTCAAACTATATTCATTTGCATATATTACGTTCTCTGGCGCGTTTTTCTGGCGCCCAGAAGCGAACACGGTCGCACACACGCACACGTACACACACGAACACACGCGCGCGCGCACACTCTCTGTCTCTTTCTCATTCTTTGTATCCCTCTCATATAACGGCTGACTTGTCTAATGTTTTTGACCTAGTTTTGAGCCCTTGTTGAACTTGGACAATAATAGCGGTTAACGATTAAGCTTAGTATACTTCTTACAGTACTTTGCTTGCTGGCGGTGTTGTGTGCCAGAAAACAGCAGATGTACAATAGTTCCCCGGTTCGATCCCCGTCCTTGAGCAAAGCACTGAACCCCTAACTGCAAGTGTATACAAATGGAACCAAATGGACCCTATAACGGGATCCTTTTGGTTCTAATTTGTACACTCTCAGAGTTAAATTAACTTAGCTTTTAACTGCTTTTACAATACAAATTGGGGGTCCCAGACATAGAAATGCCATTAAATGGGGGTCCGTAGCATTATAATGCATGTCAAACTGGGGGTCCTTGACATTAAACAGCTTGAGAATCACTGTTAGAGACGTTAAAACTCTTCTCTTTTGGGGGTCTCTGGCATATCTTTTCTAATGGGGGTCCACATTAAAGTCCAAAGACTTGGCTGGCAAACAAATGACATCATACAGTAAGTGCTCTAAACAAATTTAGACTTTTTGGCTGCCATTTGACGTATAGTCATCAAAAGACACACATTGGAGGGGCTGGCGACGCGCCACTCTGGTTTGTCTGTCTGAAAATACCAACTACAACGATCTAATCGAATTAGATTAATTACAGTATGCAAAGGCTCTGTGCTGTATACAGTACATGCCAGCTTTCTTACTGTAAGCGCGTTGGTTCTGCATATAGAGGTAATGGTAAAGTGACAGGCTATAGCTTATAGTATTATTATAGCCATGTCTATCATTTACTGCTAATAGCTGTATAGACAAACTGAAGGGTTTACATTTTCTTAAGGCTGCATGCTTGTCAGTCTCGCCCTCACTGCATGTCAGCCTGGCAGACATAGCACTCCTGACAGAGCACTGAAGCGCTATAGTCTTATGCAGCTCTGTTCTGTTGCTAAGCTGGCCTGCAGACGTCGAAATTTAAAGAAAAAAAAATCGGAAAGATTTTAGGCACATTTTAACGATTTTTCAAAAATAGCAGACCTACAAGCTCATAGCGCGCCACTCGGTGGCGCGCTATGAGCTTGTAGATCTGCTATTTTTCAATAGCAAAAAATTATAACAATACTTAAAACACCAAAAGGGGTTCCCGCCCCAAAATGGGTTAAGTTGAACACGTTTTGAAGTATGTACAAATGTCAGTACTTTTACTTCTACTCCACTACATTTCAGAGGCAATGTTACATGATTGCATTATGTTAAGAGGGTTATATTTATATAGCTTTATGTACTCATTTATGATTAGAGAGTACGTAGAACACTGACATGCAGCTTTCGGTCTAGGTCCTTTTGAGGTCCTTTCATCATTCTCTGTTTGGTTTGGAATCCTTTAAAATGCACGTGAACTTGTGCTTGACCTCGAAAAAAGAGCCTATAAAAGGCCGATAATAGAACAAACCTCACTTTCCACCTACGTATAGGCACATATTGTACTTTTACTCCACGACAATTATTTGACAACTTTAGTTACTTTGTAGGTTTTGATTATTATTACAAAACATATACAGTAACCACTTCAGCCCTACTGATCTGCTTTTTTCAAAAGATACATCAAACTACCGGTCTACAACAAACTTGAAATGGCACATTCTGCATAATGAGTACTTTTACATTCACAGGCCGATTTGACTTTAAGTGCATTTTGATGCCAATACTTTTGTACTTTTACTTGTTTACTAGAAATAATCAATAATAAGCAGACTTGGCAACCTGACTGTAGAAAGTAGCAGTACAGTAAAGAACCTGGGGGTTATTATTGATTCTGAATTGAATTTTAATTCACACATTAATCATGTTACCAAGATTGCCTTTTTTCACCTTAGAAATATTGCACGAATCAGAGCCTATTTGTCCTTGGACGATGCAAAAACGCTAATCCACGCCTTTGTTTTTTCTCGGCTTGATTACTGAAATGCACTTTTTTCAGGACTGCCTAAGAAAACAACTGACAGATTACAACTTGTCCAAAATGCAGCAGCCAGAGTTTTAACTAGAACTAAGATGAGAGAACATATTACTCCAGTTTTGGCTTCACTGCACTGGCTTCCGGTTGTTTTTAGGATTGATTTTAAAATTATTTTACTTGTCTATAAAGCTCTCAATGGTCTCGCACCTTCCTACCTACATGACTGCCTGCCTAAATATGTCCCAAACCGCCCCCTAAGGTCTTCCACTGCTGGCCTGCTCGCTTTGCCTAAAAAATGACAACTAAAAAATACGGGGAAGCAGCTTTTTGCTTCTACGGGCCGTCGGCATGGAACAAACTCCCACTGTACCTTCGTCAGGCAGCCTCTGTAGACATTTTTAAAGCTCAGCTCAAGACCCACTTCTACAACATTGCTTTTAATTGATCTTTTATTTTTTATTTGTTGTTATTCATGTCCTCACTGTATTGCATTACTGCTTGTTTTTTAATGTCGTTGCCTTGCTTTTCTTTTATTCTCCATTGTTCTGTAAAGCACTTTGAGCTGCATTTCATGTCATGAAAGGTGCTATACAAATAAAGTTTTATTATTATTATTATTATTATTATTATTACTAGTTCTACATTGCAGTATTGATACGTTTCCCCCCAACTGAATATAAGACTACATGTAACAAATTGAGCATATAAGACTACATGTAACAAGTTGAGCATATAAGACTACATGTAACAAGTTGAGCATATAAGACTACATGTAACAAGTTGAGCATATAAGACTACATGTAACAAGTTGAGCATATAAGACTACATTTACCAAGTTGAGCATATAAGACTACATGTAACAAGTTGAGCATATAAGACTACATGTAACAAGTTGAGCATATAAGACTACATTTACCAAGTTGAGCATATAAGACTACATTTACCAAGTTGAGCATATAAGACTACATTGACCAAGTTGAGCATATAAGACTACATTTACCAAGTTGAGCATATAAGACTACATTTAACAAGTTGAGCATATAAGACTACATTTACCAAGTTGAGCATATAAGACTACATGTAACAAGTTGAGCATATAAGACTACATTTAACAAGTTGAGCATATAAGACTACATTTAACAAGTTGAGCATATAAGACTACATTGACCAAGTTGAGCATATAAGACTACATTTAACAAGTTGAGCATATAAGACTACATTTACCAAGTTGAGCATATAAGACTACATTTATCAAGTTGAGCATATAAGACTACATTTACCAAGTTGAGCATATAAGACTACATTTACCAAGTTGAGCATATAAGACTACATTTACCAAGTTGAGCATATAAGACTACATGTAACAAGTTGAGCATATAAGACTACATGTAACAAGTTGAGCATATAAGACTACATTTAACAAGTTGAGCATATAAGACTACATTTAACAAGTTGAGCATATAAGACTACATTTAACAAGTTGAGCATATATAAGACTATGTAACAAGTTGAGCATATAAGACTACATGTAACAAGTTGAGCATATAAGACTACATGTAACAAGTTGAGCATATAAGACTACATGTAACAAGTTGAGCATATAAGACTACATGTAACAAGTTGAGCATATAAGACTACATTTACCAAGTTGAGCATATAAGACTACATTTATCAAGTTGAGCATATAAGACCACATTTAACAAGTTGAGCATATAAGACCACATTTAACACATTGATCATGTATTATATAATAAGACTATACACTACATTTCCCAACAAGCCGCTGCAGACCATGTGTCGTCGTCTCCGCGTTCATGAATCATGCATGAGTCATTTGTTTCAGACCTGGACAGAACACGGCCTAATATGGACAGTGACACTTCCACAGGATCCCCTGCACGTCACTGCCTATCCCCTCACTACGGCATGCTGATTAGCCACGGCTCGGCTCATTAGCATAATAAAACAAAGGGGAAGGAACTCCCACAGACATGGAGAATAGGGTACATTTTTGCCTCTGCATGCAGAGCTTGCATAACAAACAGAAAATAACAATAAAGCTCCAAATACATACATTTATACCAGGACCTCTAGTGCTGCTGGTCTTATCTCCTACCAGGACCTCTCTGGTACTGTTGGTTTTATCTCCTACCAGGACCTCCAGTACAGTGGTTCCCAAAGTGGGGTCCGGGGACCCCCAGGGGTCATTGAGGGAGTTCCAAGGGGTCCTCAGCTAAATGATAGTTTGGAACCAAATGGCCCCTTATGGGTCTGTAACTAGTTCAATTGACATTGATTTTACAATATAAATGCATGACAAACTGGGGGTCCTTGTTGTTGTTCAGTTACCCTGGGTAAACATAGTACCTTTGCAAATGGTTACATTTGTACACTCTCTGAGTTACAGTCCAATAAAGGTCCATTGGTTCCAAGCTATATCATTTAGCTGGACCCCACTTAGGGAACACTGGTTTTATGTAACACATAATCCAATCTTAGCTCACACGTGCACCGTGGGAAGAATCAGTATAGTTGCCTCACATACAAGACACTCAAAGCAGATGTACCTCCACTTTTAAATAACGGAGGCTGTCGGCGGGCCAACCGTTTCTCAGTTTCCATGACAACGTGACGCTGCATGTGAAGCGGGCCACGCACCACACGCACGGCGCCGGACGCCGCCGGTCCGTAAGTAGGCTACGTGGTCGTCGTGAGCGTACGTGGTCACGCCGCCTGACTGACGCTGTACGTGCGCCGCATCACAGCGCCGCAGAAAATAGCCTGCTCAGATCATGACAAACACACACACACACACACACACACACACACACACACACACACACACACACACACACACACACACACACACACAGAGAGAGAACAGGCTTTCTATAGTACAGTGCATCACCTAAAAATACCAGCACTATGCTTAGACACGCTGGTAATAATGTGACACACATACCACTAATCCTCCAGGGTGCTCAAAACAGACCTGTATGGTGAAACCCCTGCAGTGACACACACACACATTGTTATTTAGACAGACATTCTATAGGTTCCATTTGTTTACCTGCATGCATGGCATCCTATATTTTCTGTTGTTTTCTATTATTTTTTTACATTAGGTCTAAATTGTTTCAGACTGATGCTAGATTTTTTTGCTACTTTGTTTTTTTTATTCTAGATTGTGTTTACCTTGCAAGGTTACCTTAAGCTTACCTTAAGTCGCTATTCTACATTTGTCTGCTAAATTAATTGTAGGCCTACAAGCAGACGCTCTGAAGCCAATGAAAAGTATCAAAAAACGCTTGGACAAAAACCTCCTAACTCCACTTGAGCTGGATGTATCTTTCTCTCTCTTTCATCTCCTGAAACATGAGCATTTTGGAGTTAGGTGGTTTCATGCTTCAGGACAGCAGAGACATTGTAGAAGCAAGTGGAGATCGAGGCTTATTGTTTCATCAGGCTGGCATGAGCTCAATCTATGTTTAAAGTTACAGAGTGCAGATAAGGAGCTGGAAATAAGTATGTGTGTATTTCCAGAGTGCAGAGGGAACAACAATGCAGTGCCTCGAAGAAACTACAACAGTGCTTTTCAACCCTTTTCATATCAAGGCCCATTATCTATTCATGCATTTGAGCCACACAGACCACCGTTTGATGAGAAAACTAAAGGATTTTTTGTTGTTGGATAAGATTGTGTCCACATTTCCATGCTGTGTTGATGTGTGGTAACATTAGGAGAGATAACAGGCAAGCGTTGATCAAAATTACATTTCTTTGACATTCTCTAATTGTGTAAGACTTCTTGTAATGTAAATGAAGTAATGCAGACGCTTAACAATAACTGAACTCTTCAGAGCGTAAAATTAAACCTAATGGAGGGTCCATTTGGGGTCCATTTGGTTTATTATTATTTTTACACTCTCAAGAGTTAAAGATCTAATAAGGGTCCATTTGGGTACCAACTCTCCATCAAGTATAGCTGGGGACCACCTGGAACAGCCTCAAGGACCACTGGTGGTCCCTGGACCACTGCTTGAGGACCACTGAACTATAAGATACCAGGCAGGTAAAGTGAACTGTGTGTGTGTGTGTGTGTGTGTGTGTGTGTGTGTGTGTGTGTGTGTGTGTGTGTGTGTGTGTGTGTGTGTGTGTGTGTGTGTGTGTGTGTGTGTGTGTGTGTGTGTGTGTGTGTGTGTGTGTGTGTGTGTGTAGGGACCCTCACGGGTCCATTTGGTCGCATGTTTTAACATTCTCACAGTTAAAGGGATACATGAACACTCATTTGGCTCATGGGAACCTTGTGGAAACCCCTCAAGGACCCCTGGGGGTCCCCGGCCCGCACTTTGAGAACCATTGACCCCCATAACCATGAAGTATGAAAGCGCATTAGTTGGAATAGTTTGAACTGCATGCACCCTCTGAACTGTGTGAGGAGTTGGACTGACATGAAGACGTTATTCGTATACCGCGTGATACCTTTGGCCTCAATGGTGTTGCATGTTACGTATACGTTATAGTCACGTACATCTTGTGTGTAAATAATGGTCTGATATGATAGATACCTGCTTTTAGCAGAGAAATACCTGTCATTTTGCTGTGCGCTCATGTAACCACATCAGCCCTATTATGCTTTTACGACGACCAGCAAAGAAAGAATAGCCAATTTGACAAGCTCACAACTGTTTAAATTCCTCAACACATTGCATTTTAATTATTGTTGAAAGGTGTAGGAATGTAGTACAGTAACACTCTTATTAAGCATTCATGCCAACACACTGTATTTTACTGTGCAGGGTATAAATCTGAGGTCTTAATTAAGCAGCAGCTTGGCTATTAGAAAAGGCTTCTCTGTAAAAGGTATTTTGTCTATAGGGATAGTATATGGAGCATGTGTTTGTTGTAGTGCTTTTAAACATATCGATTGGTTGCATGTGAGAGGAACCCTGATAGAAATAAGTCTTATGGACTTTGTTGCGTTCATCCACAACAAAACGGCTGTAACCTTGTGCTTTTCATTGCATTCCAAATCAAATCCATAATTTGGACCTTTGAGGTGTGCATCGGCCTTCTTTAAAAAGTAAATGAAAACATCACGCTGCCATATCGAGGTCTCAGGGGTGCTAAACCAGTGGCTCTCACAGTGTGAGGTCGGGGGGGAATCTCCAAGTATGGAGAGGATTCAAAGTACCCAGCACAACAATAAAGGAAGTTAAGTTTAACGACTTCATATTTAAAGGCCACGGTGCAAGAAGCACTGGACTGAACTATATCTGAGAGTGATGTCAGCTGACCAGCCGATACTGTCTCATTCCCAGCATGTGACCGCCACACAGGATCAGTCATGTGACCACACAGGATGGATCAGGCCGACATTCCAAAGGCATTCCAGGAACTTACATGGAGAGGAGACAGGAATTCAAAGAACCCAGAATCTCAGAATCCCCCCCAGCACACACACACACACACACACACACACACACACACACACACACACACACACACACACACTATGATGAACCACTCAAAGTATGCAGAAATTCAGTTCAATAATTTATTCAAATAGCCTTTGTCAATTCATTATTCCATCAACAATCAATTCACATTTCATATATTAGTCAATTCATTATTCCATCAACAATCAATTCACATTTCATATATTACTCTGTTCCGTTTAAATAGCATCACGCTTCCATAGGTTTTCTCCAAAAAAAATTCAGAGAACAAACAAACAAAGCAAACAACCAACAAAGAAATCATAACTCACGTTGTGTCAGTGACATTGTTTTCCAAAAAAAAGAAAAAAAAGAAGGTGAGACAAATCATCATTTGACGTAACATCATTAAATAAACACAAAGTCACTTCACTCACTATAACATCTGTGCAGTTCTCAGGTTTTTAAAAAACATTCACATTTGCATTGCATGGCATGAACAATGAAATAAAGGCTCCACGCACCACGTTTCAAACAAACTAAACTGCGGGGGTTTTGCTTTTTTTCCCTGCAGCGTCGACTCGGGACGACGCTGTCCTTTACCCCACAACACCCCCCTCCTTTCCTCCCCTCCCCTGTGGTAACCAGAGCCTCCAAGTCACTTGTTCTCTTCCCATGTCTCTCCCCAAACCTCCTCCTCTCAAGTCAGCCCGTGGAATAAATTCCAACGAGCCTAAAAACAGCAGTCCAGGCAGTCCAGTTCTGACGGTGGGAAAAAGAAAACCTCCCCGTCCTCCACTCCTCTCTCTGTGTCTCTGTCTCTCTCCGTTTTCCGCGGGGGAGTTTTTGAGCCCACGCCACCACGCTGTGTGTACGCACAGGGGCTTGCAGCAGGCAGGCAGGCAGAAGCAGAGGAGCGGCCCCCCGATGCGTCATCACGCCTTGCTTTTGCGGAGGGGGGGAAAAAAACATTTCCAACCCAGCAGCACATGTGTATATACGCCCCTGACTGTATGACATGTGACTGACGTGGCAGCCAGCCAAACCTGCAGCGCAACCCGGCCGCCAGCTCCTCCTCCTTCTACAGTCCCATTATTTTCCTGCCGAACGTATAGAAGGTCGTTTTATAGACGTCGAACGGGCCCCGTCTTCGTCGTGACGACGCCGACGGGGGGGTTCCCCCCTCATGGTCGTCGACCTCGTGTTTTCTCCAGCGTGTCGTCTTCACTCAGAGGCGTGTGCTCTGCAGCGGTGTATACGTCGTCGTCGCGGGGCTCAGCGCTCCTGCAGGGAGAGGTACGGAACCCACTGGTACTGGCCGCGGCGCTCCTCACAGTAGCTCCCCACTCGCTGCAAGGCCTGCTGGGAGTCCAGGGCGGCGCACTGCGAGTTCTGTTGTGGAGATATATACAAAGAGACGCGACACGATTAGTGTTGGATTCAAACACCAGCACACGTTATGGAATAGGCCTATGCATGGACATACCTCGGCTATCACACCTCACTGCAAAATGTGCATTGTGGATTCATAATTTTAAGGCCTGTATAGCTCAGAAATGGTGAAAATATAGCTGGTCGACAAGCTTGCACGTCTGCTAATATCATACTTCTTAAACGGTTATATTTTAAAACTTTTATTTTATTTTATTCTTTTATATATAATAATATTTTTAATATATTTCTTAAATTATTTAGATTTTTGTTATTATTATTTTATCTTTAGAAAGAAAACTAAAACAAGACACTTTTGTTTCGGACCTATAAAAGTCGCACCCTGCCCACTATAACTACTACATCGTAGCCTAGTAAAAACATGGAGGCATAATCCAATCCATGCATCGATCCAGATTCCATATAACAATAAGTCAACGCACGTACCGTGACCAGAATGCAGTGCAGGTCTCTGGGCTCCGCCGCTGCGGGGAGGTTGTTGTTGTTGTTGTTATTCTCCGTGGTGGAGGAGGTGGTGGTGGTGCTGGTGGTGGTCACCCCGGTGCTGCCGCTGCCTGCACCGGGCTGCTCGGTGCCTGTGCCGCCGCAGAGGACCTGCTCCAGCCGCCGGAGCCCCGACACCCGCAGGATGTCGATGTCGTTGTCGCAGCAGAACGCGCGGATGAGCGTGAAGTGGATCTGCAGCGCGATGTCCGCCTCGTCCTCCTCGTCCGCGGCGAGCACGCAGAGCACCACGCTGTCCGGATCTCTGCAGCAAGAGAGAGAGAGAACACATACACATTAGAGAACTGTTTGTTTGTGGGTATATATATCTTTATCTGTATGTTATAGTTTAATACGACGCAAATACAGGTTCAAAGGTGCAGCTATAGCCCTTTGATCGGCACCCTATAGTTTACCTTTTTTTCATACAGAAAAAGGGTCCCGAAAAATGAGCTAAAGTGCAGCTGGAATTCTTCATTAAGTGCAAAGCCTTGGTCAATGCATTCCAATGCAAGAGACTAGTTAAGACAAAAGCCAGGGTCTGCAGACAGTGCATAGGGAGTAGGGACACACTAAAAGGTTCTGAAACATGCATGTGAATAGGTCTCAACAGTAGTAGTGTGGTGTACTTACACATTCATGAGCTTGGCGGACTCGTACACTCCCACGGTCAGACACTCCTGCCTCTGCGCCGCCGCGAGCAGCTCCTCGAGAGCCTGACTCACCGTCTCCATCCTGGAGGGAAGGAACAAGACACGACGAGGCATTTATTAGACATGATATGAAACTCCAGTGGAATGTGTCAAAACCTATACTACAAGTCACGACCATCCGTGCCCAGCATGTGCACATGACTAATTAAGCTATTAATTAAGCTCGTGACTCCGTTGTGCAAGAAGCAAGCGTTTGGGAACACGTCTCTGCAAAACAACTGCGAGCATCAATTCTTTATCTGATTAAATGCTAGTTGTCTGTTGCAAAAACTCGCCCTTGGATAATATAAGAGCGTCTGCTTAAGTTAAACGTGCCTATAAATTGTCATGGTGAAGTTATGGAATCATTTGGAAGAACTCACTTTTTGTCGGTGTTACTGCACCCGTCCACCTCTTCCAGAGTCATAGTGAAGTCGGAGGTGTTACGGTAATAATCCACAATAAGAGCCAGGGTAGGAACAAAAACGATATATTCCAAAGAGAATGATGATGTTCCCTTTTCTTTGCCAAGGAGGTGAACAACCAAACAACCAATCGAAAGAAGCAGGTCTGGTCTTGCGTTGTCCAGTGTGGTGGTATATGAATAATAGTAGGCTACAGTAATAATCCCCAAGTGGTTTTGTTCTGGTAAAAGTCCGTTTGGTTTCGTTGTGCTTCTCAGAGAGTTTCTGACTCAACCGGGTGAAACTCCGAGCTTCTTATACGCTTTCGGTCGGGGGCGTGGTTACCGGGCAGGCGCTCCCGTCTCCCATTGGACAGGGACTTCCCTGCGCCGCGCGCCCATTGGCCGCGGCGGTAACCTAATGCCGGGAACCCACGTGGGCGAGTTTCGGAGAATCCCCCCCTCCCCTCCCTCCTCACTTCTTCTCTCTCTCTCCTGTGTTTACTGCAACTGCATTGAAGGAGAAGGTGGGTGCATGGGTTTCATGGAATTTCCAGCTCAGCTGTGTGTGTGTGTGTGTGTGTGTGTGTGTGTGTGTGTGTGTGTGTGTGTGTGTGTGTGTGTGTGTGTGTGTGTGTGTGTGTGTGTGTGTGTGTGTGTGTGTGTGTGTGTGTGTGTGTGTGTGTGTGTGTGTGCATTGCAATGCTGACAGCATTGGAAGAAGCAGTGAGCACTCACAGTTTTTAAGTAGCCTAAATAGCAAAATGACACATTGTGGAATTGCTCTATTATTAAGTAGGCCTAAGTAGTAAGAGGCCAATGTTTGCTATACTTGAGTAGCCTGAAACAAAGTAGGTAGTATATTGGCCACAGGAATTATAATACATTAGTATTACAGTAGCCAAATGATGCCAGCTATCATTATGCACAATTGAGCATTTTACAACAAATCACTTAAATGTTGCATTTGTCATCTTATACTGTCTTTAGCCTACTGAGTTTCGGTGCTGTGGTGTGTGTGCAAATGCTATAGTGTTGCAAATAGTTCTGCAAAAATAAAATGGGGCCTTTCTTTTTTTAACCAAACTTACCCCTGCATGTGCAGCACCTGCGCGCGCGCGTGCGCGCGCGCGGACATCGTGCTCTCGCCTCCTGATGAGGTCTCGTGCTGTTTCACGACGCGGGGATCATCATTGGAATAATAATGGTGGGAACACGCCCCCATGTGGCGGAGTTGTTCAGCAACACCCACCCGTGACCCAGATAACAACAGGCACGACTCACGAGGGATGCAAGTGAAGTGATGTTGTTGTGAAAGAAGGTCACGCCACAAATAGGCCTATGTTATGCGTGATGTAGGTTTATGACTGAGCATATATTGCATATAGCCCAAGGAAGGACCCCCTTACGATTTACAATTTAAAATGTAGGCATTTAGCAGAGGCTATTATTCCAGAGCGATTTACATTAAGCAAGAACAAAACACATGGCAATGCATCATATTAACATATACAAAAAGTAGTTATCATGAATCATGCGTAAGCTAAGAACGTAACAGTGGAATGTCTACATTAATGAAACTATGCATATACTATATAGTGCTATGTTTACATAAAATTCTATAAGTCTACATAAAATGCTATGAGTCTATATAAACTGCTATCTAAGTATACATAAAATGCTATCTATAGTTACATAAGTTGAGCCTTTGCATACGCCAGGAGGTCGAGGCTGCAGGGCAAGTACTACGGCAAGTGCTACGGGCTAAGATGGAGTCTGAAGAGGTGGGTTGAATTCATTATGATGAATTCCTGTTCTGTTCTTTGGCTATAGAAGTGTCTATTTGTACGTCTCTAAATGTTTTGATGAATTGAACAAGGTGGACCCTGTTGTAAACAAGTGTAATGCTTCATTGGGTCGTCCACTCACAGTTAACAGTCTTTGTATTGAGTTGGGCTTGAAATGTACTGTTACTTCTGCAAACTGTTAATACATATTTCAATCAATCAATCATGCGTGCGTGCGCACGTGTGTGTGTGTGTGTGTCTCTAATGTTGTTTAGTGTGTTCTATATAGTCTAAGAATATCCCAGGTCGGATCACATGACCGGAGCTGCATTACGAAACAACATCTCACCTTGCAACATGACATACATTATAACTCATTTATTATGCAACTGCAAACCCATGTTACTGTAATTGCATTGTGCATTTGGACCATTTTTTTTCAAGGACCACCATAACTCTGAGAGTGTACAAATGGTTCCATTTGTACACTCTCAGAGTTACCTGTAAGGGTCCATTTGTACACTCTCAGAGTTACCTGTAAGGGTCCATTTGTACACTCTCAGAGTTATATACCCATTTGTACACTCTCAGAGTTACCTGTAAGGGTCCATTTGTACACTCTCAGAGTTACCTGTAAGGGTCCATTTGTACACTCTCAGAGTTACACACCAGTAAGGATCCATTTGGAATCACCCTCATGTAACCTGCACCTCACTTGGAGAACCAGTGATAATAATAATAATAATAATAATAATATTAATAATAATAACAATAATAATTGTAATATTATATTATTATTATCATCATTATTATTATCATCAGAGGACATTCAACTTGTTTTTCCAGATTATTATTTATTTTAAGAACAGGTTTTTCAACAGGTTTCTCTGATACTTTTTTGTATGCCTTTATTTGATAGTGTGTATACTATACACTGTAGGGCCTATAGTAAACTGACAGGTGATGAGGGGAGACGCAGAAAGGGTCGTCTGGATAGGGAGTTGAACCTACAACACGCTGTCAGGCTGGATTAGAGGCCTATATAGGGCCAAAACTGATCATTTAAATGTCACCTCACAGGCTCACACCATCATGTGATTGAGTTTTTTTGGACCCCAATAATTAGGTGTAGGCCTAATTGGCCTGCGGACCCCCATCTGAAAACATGTTGTGTCAGTAAGAAAAAGATTTGTGTTACAAAAGCATACTAAAACAAAATAAAAGAAAAAAACACTTTCAAGATTGTTCAGAAAAGTTGTTATTGTATAGACTGTATTATGTCTGTTGTCATGTCTGGCTGGTCAGAGCTGTTGACTCACTTCTCCGACGTCACCGGGACCGTGAAGATGTGGTGTCGTTGTGCCCCCTTGTGGACAAACTATCACATTACAATAATATATATTACACTCACAGTATGACGTACGTGCAGGCAGGCAGGCAGGCAGGCAGGCAGGCAGGCAGGCAGGCAGGCAGGCAGGCAGGCAGGCAGGCAGGCAGGCAGGCAGGCAATCAGGCAGGCAGGCAGGCAGGCAGGCAGGCAGGCAGGCAGGCAGGCAGGCAGGCAGGCAGGCAGGCCTTATAGTAGATATGTATCTAGATAATGTAGCCTACACACAACAACAAGCTTAGATAGGAATAGGCCTAGTCTATATCAGTGGTTCCAAAACCATGTATGCCAGGGACCCCCCATAACAGAACATTTTCACGGCTCTAGCAGTGATTCTCAACCATATTAATTTCAAGGTCGCAAAGTTTGATATACAATAGGCTACAGACCCCATTTAATGGCATTTCTATCTCTGAGACCCCAATTTGTATTGTAAAATCAATGTTAATTTAACTCTGATAGTGTACAAATTTCAGACCATTGTACACTCTCAGAGTTACAGACCCTTAAAGGGCCCATCATTTGGTTCCAAACTATCATTTAGCTGGGGACCCCCTGGAACTGCGAGGACCCCTGGGGGTCCCCGGACCACACTTTGGGAACCACTGGTCTACATGCACACACATTATATTACTGTCACAGTAGAGTAGATAGATATGTACAGTACAGTATTTTGTATATACAATGAAATAACTCTGTATTTTTAATATACAGCTACAATCATGTACAAACAGTTGAAACTTTTATACACAACGTTATAGCTTTATATCTTGAAATATTTATAAATGAATGATGTGTGTGTGTGTGTGTGTGTGTGTGTGTGTGTGTGTGTGTGTGTGTGTGTGTGTGTGTGTGTGTGTGTGTGTGTGTGTGTGTGTGTGTGTGTGTGTGTGTGTGTGTGTGTGTGTGTCATTGTGTCTCGATCATAGTTATAAACTAGAACTGCACTCTGTCGAGTGCATACTTGCTTGCAAGCAGAGCGTGCAAGTCCTTTCGACCGCTGTAAATTGTCAAATCTCAGTATCTCTGTGAAGGAACGTTTGAAATGATTAATGTTTAGATGTAACTATTTGCTACCTACTTTATACATAAAAACATCTAGTATTATTAAGTATGATTCAAGTTTCTATCTATATAAGAAATACTGTTTTTTTTACGTCATTATTAAGAGCTAGTCATACACATACACACCACGTACTCTGGTCCCAGCAGATCAGGCACAATTTGCTATTTTATTTTTTACTGATTATGTATATAGTATACGTATGACTAGCTGTAAATGATGACGTAAGAAATATATATAGTATATAGGCATATACTATATATGTATACATATATACTCTATACTGTATAAAGTGTGTAGTTGTAAGTTGATTAGCGGTATACTGTGGTTACTTTGCGCCAAAAACCGTGACTGCTGTTCCGCCATTTGAGGCTTACGCAGAAAAACATCAAATCTGTGCCTGTGTTGCTGGACCAATGATGACGAAATGACCATATTTCTTACGTCATCATTTAGAGCTAGTCATACACATACACACCACGTACTCTGGTCCCAGCAGATCAGACACAATTTGCTATTTTATTTTTTACTGATTATGTATATAGTATACGTATGACTAGCTCTAAATGATGACGTAAGAAATATGGTCATTTCGTCATCATTGGTCCAGCAACACAGGCACAGATTTGATGTTTTTCTGCGTAAGCCTCGAATGGCGGAACAGCTGTCACGACGAAGGAGACCGGGCGAAAATATTACTTGCGCGCTCTGCGTGCGCAAGTAATTATAATATGTTATAATAATATAGACATATTATTATGTCTCGATGCTCAGCCTCAGACCTCACAGGAACCATGCAGATGTGGTATTATGGTGCCCCCTGCTGGACAAACGGGAACATAACATATCTTTCTATTTCTCATGTATTATTTTTTCCTGTCATACTCACTGGCCCCAAACATGTTTGAAAGGGAAAGATCCCTTTAATGCCTTACCAAACCAATTACATTTCTGTTTACCTGGCAGATATGACCAAAACTTGAACATACAAAGAAATTACTAAATGCAGCC
Organism: Protomyctophum parallelum; assembly: GCF_964188405.1. Lineage (NCBI taxonomy): Eukaryota > Metazoa > Chordata > Actinopteri > Myctophiformes > Myctophidae > Protomyctophum > Protomyctophum parallelum. Next base: position 40,965,128 of record NC_139701.1, on the reverse strand, counting down.
TACTAAAACAGTGGTAATAGTGGTATCATCCAATAACGCAAATAATGCATATTTGTATGGACCGCCATCTGAAAATGTTTTATGGCCAGGGATCACCCAGAAGAGAAGATTTGTGCCAAAAAAAGAAAGAAAAAATAATAATAATCAAAATTTCAAACATTTTCAAGATTTTTCTGAAGAACAATAGTATATCAATCAATGCATTTCAATACAAAAGTGTTTTTGTTTTTTTACAATGTTAATAGGTGCCATGGTGTCAGTTTCTTGTTTCGTGCGTCAAGAGTTCTTTGTCTTTTTAGTTCAGTTTGGATTTGTTTGAAGACCACCTCTCCCGAGATGGCCTCCTGGTGGATTACCATGGCACACCTGGTTTTCCACAGTTTGTTTACAACGGTGCAAATAACAGTCCAGTAGAAATCCTGTTCTAGGGCAGACATTCTTTCTTCGAACACCCCATACATGGCAGCATTATAGTTGATCTTAATTTTAAAACCAATTTGTGGCATTTTCCCCCATACAAAGCTAGACCTTTGGCAGTCCACTAGCAGGTGCTCAATTGTCTCGTCTGCACCACAATTTAAAATTGGGCATTTAACGGTTCTAACGAAGCAGCTCCATTTTACAACTGCTCGTACAGCTAGTCTTCTCACAGAGACCAGCCACATGACGTCTCTCTTCTTTTCAGAGATATTTTTACTACTAATATTTTTAATACACACCCGCTTTTGATTTTCATCCAGATATTTGTAGGGAAAAATGCCACCATATAAGTCATCACATATCTTACCATATATACATTTACTAGTCATATCAGTCCAGTCAATATTTAAATGTGCAGAGTTTGACATTGGCACTGAGCTCCTTGCCCGGCCCTTCTTTTTTGTCCAGCTCAGTGCCTCCCCTATCCATATAGCCCTTCGTTTAAAACCAGATGCTATGTGTTTACAAAATGAAATCTTTAGTTTAAGTCCCAAGTCCACAGCCCCAAGGCCTCCATATGTTTTACTCTTATATAATAGGTTTCTTTTGGTAACTTCTCTAGTGGTTCCCCATATAAAATTTACCATTGTTTTATTTTATTTTTTCAGTGTCTGGTCCTTAGGAGGAGAAATAGTTGCCAAAAATAGCAGTTTTGCCAAAACATGTTTTTATAATTATTATCTTTGTTTCATAACAACATGACCTATTTTCCCATTTTTCTAATTCATCCTTTATTTCTTTATCTTTACAATCCCAGTTCTTTTCATAACTGGATTCATTACAAAACTTTACTCCCAGAACTGTCATAGTTTCTGTGTCATTTATATTTAAATGTGGCTTTGTCTCACTCCTCCCAAACCAGACACCTTCTGTTTTGTCATGGTTTAATTTGGAACCTGAAACCTCTTCGTAAAGTGCTAAGTGCTCATTTATATTCATTTATTATTTTTTATTATGATGGTGATGTCGTCAGTATAAGCTAAGACAACAACCCGCTCACCACCACTAGTTTTTACACCTGTAAGCCTATTATCATTCTTGATCTTATGCAGTAAAGGGTTAATAGCTAAAATGTACAGTGCAGCGGATAAGGGGCACCCTTGTTTCACCCCCCTCTTAATCTCAAAGCTCTCTGTTAAAACACCATTTACATTTACTTGAACTGTGGACTGAGCATACAACAATTTTATCAGGTTAATAAAGTCCTGGTTAAAACCATATACCTTCAACACCTCCCACAAATACTCTCTGGAAATAAAGTCGAAAGCCTTTTTTTGATCTAAGCTTATGATAAAAAAAACTCCTCCTTTATACATCCACTTGTTATATCCCTTAGTATACCAACATTATCCCACATCAACCTTCCCTTCCCAAGCATTTGCCACTACCAGGAACTAAAGGGTCCCCGTCCCCCCCGTCCCCTTCTTTGTGTAAAGCCTTTACCACAGACGTTACAAGTAAAGGGCTTTTCCCCTGTATGAGTCATCATGTGTGATTTTAGACTATCACTATGAGCAAAGTCTTTACCACAGACGTTACAAGTAAAGGGCTTTTCCCCTGTATGAGTCTTCATGTGTGATTTTAGACTATCACTATGAGCAAAGTCTTTACCACAGACGTTACAAGTAAAGGGCTTTTCCCCTGTATGAGTCTTCAGAATCATGTGTGACTTTAAATGACGACTCAGAGCAAAGCCTTTACCACACATGTTACAAGTAAAGGGCTTTCCCCCATTTTACCTTAGTGATGGCCCACTTTACCTGAGACCACCCTACATACAGACCAAAGTCTGGCGGAGCCCGTTGCTCGCTGTTGCCGTTGCGTGCTGTTAGCACACGCACACACATGTGCCATGTCCACGCACCACGCACGCACACGCGAGCGCACACACACCCAACAGAGCTGTAGGAGGGTGCAACAGTGTGTGCTGCTGCGCTATCCCGACCTGCGTAGCCGGACCGTCTGCTGCTCTGTTGGCGTTGCACATGCACCCATGTGCCATGTCCACGGCACGCACGCACACGCGAGCGCACACACACCCAACGAGTTGTAGGAGGGGAGGTGTGCAACAGTGTGTGCTGCTGCGCTATCCCGACCTGCGTAGCCGGACCGACGGCTGCTCTGTTGACAGCTACTGTACGGTACGCCGCTGTTTATAGGCTACACAGCAACAAGTTTGGGCTGCATTCTGATTGGTCAGAGGTGCTGCAGTTCGCCTGCGAATGTCTGCAAAATTCGTGATGTATATTTTGTGTCAAATGACCCTTGTCCTGCAGGGACAAATTAGCCATTGGGCCAGTGGGGCCGTGGCCCAGGGGCCCTTGGCTCTCAGGGGCCCTTCAGGGAAATTGGACCGTAAGGTACTAGGTTTGACGCCCTGAAAAGGGCTCCTGGGGCCCTTCATTGGCCATTGATTTTGTTAAATTTAGGTCAAAAAGATGATAAAAACACGGGAAAACACCAAAATTTGGCGCGCACGCGCGCTATGGGGGCCCTGCAAAAATTACCGGCCCAGGGGCCCTCGGGGGGTTAATCCGTCCCTGTTGTCCTGTAACGGCGATGGTGGAATGAGTGGGAAGAAACGGAGGCAGGCAGGCAGGTTACAGTCTACGAATCCGATCAGGTTTATTGACAGGATTCACTCAGTACACAAGGCAGCAGGCAGGCACGGGCTGAAGGCCCCGTGCCCTCAGTCAGGAGTTACATCGTAGCCAATATCAATGTGAACACAAGCCAATAGTCTCAAACATTGCAATATATTAACTTCAAGACCCTCCTCCGGATACAAACAGACGACCTATGCTTGTGGTAGCCAATCAAAACGTTATACTCACAGGATGTTCCTGTGAGTAGGAGGGACACATTTGCATGTAGCTTCATGTGGCACACTTAACTATACGGTTTATATCAATAGGACTAACTAAATATCTATACTATATATGAAGTATTGCAGAACCTTATTTAACACATAATGTCACAAAGTAGAATGTAATGTATCATTAACAGGTCTAACTGATGTAATCACAAATTCATTGTAGGCTCATTTAGAGCAGAAAGCAGAGAACTCTCTGAACACACAGCTGTTGGATTGGAGTTTGAGATTAGAAGTGTCCTGCGACCCCGGGGGTCTTGACAGCTTCTAACAGAGACATTGCATTTACAAGCCCGATTGTAAATAACTCTACGCAGTTTACTTTCTTATGAAGTCACACAGTTTGCATGTCCTAACTGTGTCAGCCTGTGTACCTTATCTGATCCATATTCATCATTCGACACCAGAGCGAACAAATAAAGAGCGAAAACTGTCGCATTTTCGCACATTCGCCACTGATGTGGAAGCTTGCATTGACTTCAATTGGTTTTAATAAAATGCGAATTATTCGCACGAATAAATCGCGTCGCCAATTCGCCAGTGTGTAATGACCTTAACTGTAATGGATTTTGAGATGGGAGTGAGAGTGCTGGACCTGTTTTTAAAAATAACACCAGTGTGAAGTGAGCGGCACTCTTAAATCATTTCATTGTCATTTTTGTGACAATGAATGTGTAGGATTGTGTAGGACAAAAAAATCGCAATTTCGAGCCCTGTGTGAACAGTTGATCTACAAGCTCACAACATTATAAACATTGTTAACTTAAACTCAGTGTGCAAAAGGGGTGAAGTGGACCTTTAATATCATCATACATACCTAAATGCTTGACAGTTGTATAGTTTGAGACACAGCCACACAAAACTGACTTGATTTCAATGCCATTGGCAGACACATAATTTGTGTGTATACATGTGTGCCAATGTTTCATATCATTTTGTGTGCTCTCATGCTTTGATTTTCTCCCCATCATCAACACAGCCATGGCAGGATATGGTCTTCGGCATAAGGTCTTGGATTGGCCTACGTCCAACATCACTCCTCCTCATAAACACAAAACTCTTTATCCACAACAAATGGAACTCAAAGAGAAAGAGGTGAGACCATAATATTGTCACATAATTACTTCTTGTGCCACTCTATTATGTTTATTTCACTATTTCTGTGGAACACATGTCAATACACATTGATGCAAATGCTATGTTGTCTTCCAGTTTGTCCTGGTGATTCACATCTGCGCTCCTTTGTGGACAACTACGTACAGATGCCAAAGGGGCGCTTCTGTTTTGGATTCATGTCCACACCTGGCGGAGATGCTGATATTTTGCGGCAGGAAATACAACATGCAGCTGAACCTCCAGTTACACCAGATGTAGTTTTCTTACTTGCTCCTAGCAATAATTTGTCCAAAGGCACAATTGAATGGGCAGGACAAGATTTCAAAACTTCTGCAAACGGCGTTGCATCGTTGGCCCCAGGTACGATTTGTCAAGTCGGCTACTGTGTGTCTGAAACATTTGAACAAACCAACAGTGTATGCACACTACCATGTGTCTACTGTCAGGTGACACTTGTTTCTTCTTCATAGATGTTTGTCTTAGACTTTCCAATTCGTCATGGAGCCATTCCCCTGGAATACCAACATCATCTTAAATAAGAATACCATTGCATCGCTGCTAAACTCAATATCCGCTACTTCTCCACAGATGATTTCTTCCCATTACATAAGAAGTATGCAACACATGCTTTAATACAAGTTTCCATGTCATACGTGTGTTGTGTAATTATATGTCTCACATATACATATGCACTTTTCTCTTTCATACAGGCAACTGTGGAGTCAGGATGGAATTCACCTTAGTGACAACTATGGAATGAACGTACTGGCAGAATTAATATGGCAGACATCATTCTCTGTGCTACATGTGCCTGTCAATTCCCCTCCACTCCGACTACGTCCTGCGAGCCCACAACGCTGTAAAAAAAGAAAAAGAAAAGGCAAAACACAATCACTGCAATCCACAGTCAAATAGCCCACCTCCTACCAGTGGCCCTTGCACGTATTCCACTCCATGTCAGTGATATTGCTATTGTATGCCCTTACTTGTGCACTCTTCTTCACTGTCAAAACTACAATTCAGGTGGCAACACACATTGCACATTACAATGTATTGCAATTCTGCTTCTTAATAGATACAAGAACATGCAGCGTGATCAGGAGACGCTGGATCGCAGAACATGTGGCTAAACAGATGTTCATCGATATGTACCAGGTATATTTCTTGCCACAACACAATTCACATTTGTTATTTGTATGCACATTACGCTCTTATCTTCTTCGACTCATAATAACATGTAATGCTTTCCTATTCCATTCACAGCCTCAACCTATTCCCATATACTACCCATCGTTCCTACCTGTTGAAGAAGCAACATTTCAGGGCCTACATCATGACACAACAAAACACAACAGCCGTCCACCAACATCTAAAACTCAAGCACCAACCTCCCCATTTTCCACTTGTTCGCCTCCAGGTAATTGCAGTTACTATTGTTAGTTTGCTATTACCATTTTACCCACTGATCTTGATGTCAATGCTCATTGTGAAGTGGCAATAACTGCAATCTGTAAATCTGATATATATATATACCATGACGTTTGCCAGGTACATTGTTTGCACAGACAAATGTGACATCTTCATGCTACTTCCTTCCATGTAATCAGTGGTTCCCAAACTTTTTCACATCAAGGACCCCCAAATGAACACTAATTAGCCCCACACACCCCCATTTGAAAAGATATGCCAGGGACCCCCATAAGACAAGATTTGTATGACTCTAGCAGTGATTCTCAACCATTTCAATTTCAAGGACCCCTCCAGTTTGACATGCATTAGTCTACAGTCCCCCATTTAATGGCATTTCTATCTCTGGGACCCCCAATTTATATTGGAAAAGCAATCTTATTTTAACTCTGAGACTGTAAGAATAGTGCTTTAACTGTCTCCCATTCTATTTACAGCCTAAACCTGCCATTCCTAGGGGCCAGCCACTGCCAATCCAGACTGTTCATCTGCCTTCAACTCAAGCACCAACCTCACCATCTTCCACTTGTTCACCTCCAGGTAATTGCAGTTACTATTGTTAGTTTGCTATTACCATTTTACCCACTGATCTTGATGTCAATGCTCATTGTGAAGTGGCAATAACTGCAATCTGTAAATCTGCATGTTTACAGATGGAACAACACAATGCCACTAGAGACACAGACGGATGCCAGAAAAGGTCCCTACACAGATATGACATTTGCCAGGTACATTGTTTGCACAGACAAATGTGACATCTTCATGCCACTTCCTTCCATGTAATCAGTGGTTCCCAAACTTTTTCAAGGACTCCCAAATGGACACTAATTCCAGACTTTAACTGTCTCCCATTCTATTCACAACCTAAACCTGCCATTCCTAGGGGCCAGCCACTGCCAATCCAGACTGTTCATCTGCATTCACCTCACACAGCGAATGACAGCACACCACCAACATATGTCCAAGGACAACTTCCTGCTGATCATGCATGCATGATGAGTGGGATTAACGACCAACGACCTTGCACATGTACCAACTGTGAAGGACAATGTTGACAAGAACAATGACACAGTGCCAACACCAGCAATTACACACACACAAGTAGGAGCACATCCATTCACACGAGGTGGCGCTGCTGAACATTCCATATGTTCCACTGCCATTTCTGTTGCAGCAGCACATAATATCACACTTACAAGTGGGAAACCCAACAATGCTGATGGAAACTGCCTATATGAATCAATAATTTATAACATTAATTTGAGACATTGCTTCATCATGAAACTTAATGCATCTGCAACAGAATACAGACTGACATGGAACACTTTAGCACAACATGCACTAAGATTATCTTCATTCTACCCTGCTAACTATTCTGAAGAGTGGAATGATGCATTTCACACCCTAACAACAACTAAACAATATAATGTGCCATATTTTGGTGATTTAGTCATTCTAAATTGTAAGCATTCCATAAAAAAAACATATTGCTTATCAACACACCTTGGCAAGTGCAAGATGGCAGTGCAAATGGGCCAATAAATGTTATTTATTCTAATGCCTTAGAAACATCTAATGTTCCAGACATAAACATTCCACTGGTCCTATAGCTTACAATGGCCACCATTGTGAAAGTTTGATTCCACTCGCTGACACAGTTGTGCAAGAAACCATCTCTTTGGTAGAGTTATTTAGGCAAAACCAATATACTATTCCTATGACTTTGCACCAATATTACACCTTCACTAACCGCAAATCCCTAACCATGACATCTGTGCCAATGCCAGCAATGAAAAGAAAAGCACTTTCAACACACAAATGAGCATTTGCGCCTGTCGTAGACATGCGCAGAGCAAGTTCAGTCAGGGAACCTCAGTCAGCGAGCCGGCCGTTAATTGGGCCACCGCAGCATCAGGCTCTCATCCACATGATTCACTCAGCCAATCACACGCTCACCCAATCTCTCATACCGGCTACTTTAACCGAAGGTTTTGCATTCATCCTCCTGCTTGCTTGCTTGCTTGCTGCTGCTTTTTTGTATACTGTGCGCTGCTGTATACAAAGTGCTCACCCACCTCCACCCCAGCTACCACCTGTTTCCCAACACAATGAACCTATTCTACAGCTGTGCAATCAATGTCACAAACACTTTAAAATCCTAAACATCCACCTGAGCAAATTGCCTCCATGTCAGAGATACTATGACATACATTCTTTGCAAAAAAGTGCAAACGCAAAGAAATTAGCATTTGCGCCTGTCGTAGACATGCGCAGAGCAAGTTCAGTCAGGGAACCTCAGTCAGCGCGCCGGCTGTTAATTGGGCCACCGCAGCATCACGCTCTCATCCACATGATTCACTCAGCCAATCACAAGTGATACTTGTGAGGCGAAAGTGGAGGAGCTCCATCTTAAATGCTGAACCGTTCAGCACTTTCAGCTCTGTGGGCTCTGACCACCGCGTGGTCTCCATGAGGGTGCGACTTAGCCTCAGGGTCCCCAAGCCAAGCCCCAAGATCCGGCACGACTGGAAGGCATTCGCAGCCGACCCAGGCCTGCAAGCCAGGTACACGGAGGAGGTTAGGAAGCGCTTTCGGCAGCTGGACAGGGGAGCTGAGCCCAGCATCGAATATGAGAGATTCGTTGTTGCGAATGAGGAGGCAACCAGGCTGTGCGTGCCAATGCTGGACAAAGCCAGAGTGTCCATGCGGTCCAGACATCCGGAGGTTGTAGCTGCACGCAGCAGGGTGGAGGAAGCACGGCTCAACTTTGAGCGCGAACCAACTGTGGAGAGACGTGTTGTACTGAATGAAGCCAAGCAGTTTCTCTTCAGCACATACGACACCATAAAAGGAGAGGAACTGATGGAGAGTGTACAAAGAGTGCAGGCAGCGCATGGTGAACGGCAATATGGGGAGGCCTGGAAAGTCATCAATGAGATGACTGGGCGGAAAAGAGCTAAGGAGGGACAGGTGGAGGGACACAGCCCAGAGGACAGGGTGACTACCTGGTTCGGCCACTTCCAGGGGCTCCTGGGTACAGCAGAGGATGGAGTTGAGGAGGATGTGCCGGCAATCCTCCAGGGCCTGGACATCGAAGATGGTCCCTTTACGACCAGTGAGCTTGCCAAGGCGAAATCCACAGTGAGGGAGGGCAAGAGTGCTGGGCCAGATGGCATACCCCCAGAGGTCCTAAAGAACTGTGACCTTGATGACCTCACCCTGGAGTTTTGCAACCTGTCACTAATGAACAACAAACAGCCTGAAATATGGTCTCTGTCCAACATCATTCCAGTGCCTAAGGCTGGGGACCTCTCAAAGCCAGACAACTACAGAGGCATCAGCCTGACTTGTATCACTGCAAAGATTTACAACAGAATGATACTAAACAGGATACGGCATGCCATCGACCCTCTCCTGAGAGAGAACCAAAATGGCTTCAGAGAGGGGAGAACTACCGTAGCACAGATCTTGGCACTGAGGAGAATGATTGAGGAGGTGAAGAAGGATAACTTGACTGCTGTACTCTGCTTCATCGACTTCAAAAAGGCGTTTGACTCGATTCACAGAGGCACAATGGTGAAGATCCTTCAGGCCTACGGTGTCCCCTCCAACTTGCTCCGCGCAATAGAGTCCATGTATGCAAAAACAAGGGCCAAGGTGGTGACCCCAGATGGTAACAGTGAGGAGTTTGATATCCGGGCCGGGGTAATGCAGGGGGATACCCTAGCCCCTTTCCTCTTCATCATAGTCCTGGACTATGCACTCAGGAAAGCCATCAGTGGACGAGAGCAGGATCTTGGCTTCACCCTAACACCAAGGAGGTCAAGACGACATCCCAAGGTAGTCCTGACAGATCTGGACTATGCGGATGACATCGGCCTGCTCTCTGACAGCGTGGAACAAGCTCAGGAACTCCTGAACAGAGTGGAACTGGAGTGTGCCAAAGTTGGCCTTAGGCTAAATGCCAAGAAAACTGAGGTTATCACCTACAACATCTCACCGGAACATCCACCTCTCACAACAACAGGAGGCACGGTGCTGAAGGAAGTCAAGGACTTCAAGTACCTGGGCTCATGGGTCAACTCAACCGAGCAAGATCTGAAAGTGAGGAAGGCACTTGCATGGAGGGCCCTGAATGGCATGACCAGTGTATGGAACTCCAATCTCCCCCGACAAATCAAACTCAGCTTCTTCTACGCAACAGTGGAGTCTGTTCTCCTATACGGCAGTGAATGCTGGACCCTGAAGACAACCCTGCAGAAGTCCCTTGACGGGTGCTACACCAGAATGCTGCGTGCAGTACTTAACATCAGCATGACTGTACATGTCACTAACAAGACTCTGTATGAAGGATTACCAAGGGTGAGCCAGAAAATAGCAGCCAGGAGAATGAGACTAGCAGGACACTGCCAAAGGCATCAAGAACTGCCAGCCAGCAAACTGGTGCTCTGGGAACCAACACACGGGCATCGATCACGAGGACGCCCCACGCTAACATACGTGGATGTACTCAAGAGCGATGCAGGAGTGCAAAGTACCAACGAACTGGCCGGATGTATGGAGAATCGGGATGACTGGAAACGATGATGGAGGGCTCGTCTGAGGACGACCTAGAGAGAATCACACACTCACCCCATCTCATACCGGCTACTTGAACCAGAGGTTTGCATTCCTCTGCCTTCTTGCTTGCTTACACTGCTGCTGTATCAGCGTGCTGCTGTCATACAACCTGCTCTCAATTCTGCTGCTGCTATACTGTATACCCGTGCTGCTGTATACAAGTGCTCACCCACCTCCACCCCAGCTACCACCTGTCGTTTTGGATCTACTGTTTAGGTACGGGGGATTCAGAGTCCCTGTGGTTGGGACTAATGCGCTTGACCTGAGTACCTAAAAAGCAGATCCAATACATCGCCAAACCATAATAAATATATTGCATTGATTATCTTATATTCAATAAATATATATATTACATCCTCCTTGAGTTGTCTGACTGAATTGTACAGCAATTGCAGACACCGGGACAAGCACACCACACAATAGATTTCCCAATAGTTTCCCAAAACATTCTAGAGGTGTGCAATCAATGTAACACACACTTTTTACACCTACACCTGAGCAAATCGCCTCCATGTCAGAGCTACAGTGGGTGACGAAAACAAATAGCGGAGACCCAGGTGACAAAAATTGTAGTCTAACGTTCCATCACTCAAACCGTATGAAACAATGTTGTCCATAGACCATATAGAGAACTTGTTTGGTTTCATTGTCTCTGTCGGGTGGAAACCTCCTTATGTCCAAAACCGTTACTTTTTAGGAGTCAACTTCAAAAGCAGCAGATCTACAAGCTCAAGAAGTGTCGCTTGGCGCCACGTTTAGAGCTTGTGGATCTGCTACGTGTGATGCTTTTGTTTGACGCTGTAGTTGTAGTATGATCAAGTAGGGCGTTAATTTACAAAAAAAAGAAAAAAAAAGCTAAGAGGTTTCTGCGACATACTCTGATGGGTTTTGCATACTATGCTCAGTTTTTTCCCCCCGTTTTCTTCCCCGCGACAACATTGTGTCTGTCCACTACAGAGCGAGTCCCCAGTACAGTACCGTCAAAGGAGTACAGCGCCTTGCAGTGTCCGATGACAGGAAGAGGCTCGTCCTCATCGGACTCGTCGTCAGACTCGTGGGGGTCGGCTCAAATCTGAGGTCCGGGGCTAGGCTAGGCTAGGATAAACTTCCGCTCGCTCGAGCCATTGAGTTATAGTTATACTTCCATATTACACATGGTCTCTGATATTTTAATATTAATATATGCTAATGCACACCTCTACTCCTGGCCTACCTCGTTCTTGTGTATCTCAGAGCGGAGCTTCTCCATGTTACACATGGTCTCTGATATTTTAGGCTGCAGGCTGCTGGGGTCTCCCATCTGGGGGTTCTTCTCATAGACGTCCTTCATCTTGTTCAGGGCATCTCTGGCACGCGCATGCACGCAGACACACACACACACGCACGCAGACACACTCGCGCACACACACAGACACACACACACACACACACAAATGTGACCAGCTGCAGGGGTTTTTTTGTAGGCCAGGTTGTCCTTCAAACGCTGCACCAAACAGCAGGATTTCAGTGAGCCTGACCTCTTTCTAGAGCCCTTCACTGAGGAGGAGTGCTGCCTGATGGGTGGCTGGCATTACACAGAGTGGTGTAAGTATAAGTGCCCAAAATGGCCCAAATTGCAAGTGGTACAGGTTGCCACATATTTTGATTTAAATTTCCACTTTAGATAATTATGACTGATTGCCATTCCCCCCCCCCCCCCCCCATGTTTTTTATTGTGACCTTGTCCTTTGATATTTTCAAACCAAAAGTCAAGGCCACCTTTTTGGCAACATAAAAATAGATACAAAAAAGAAACAAAAATCTATACAATTCCTATTCCTACAAGCTTCTTTCCTACAAGCTCATAGCGTGCCACCGAGTGGCGTGCTATGAGCTTGTAGGTCTGCTATTTTTGAGAAATCGTGAAAATATTTCAGAAAACTGGAGGATTTAGAATATTTTGTCAAGGTCAGGCCTAAATGGCTTAAAACGTTTTTTTTTCAAAATAGTAGACGAAAATGGAGCCCTAAGAGTTAAAGGCAGCACTGCAGGCAGTTATACGTTTACAGGACTCTATAAACTCCTTTACGGAGGAAACGTCCTACCTCTGATCCATCTCCTTCTGGAGCTCCTTGCCCAGCTCATCTATCCTCTGCTGCAGTCTCTTCCTCCTCTGCTCCGGAGGCAGATGGCTGTAGTCCTCCAGGGACGGGGCCTGCATGGCGGGGAGAAGACATCGAAGTATAGGGCGGGTGCAGTACTTAGTTTAGACAGTCTTTGGTTTAGACTAGTCATTTGGTTAGACCAGTCATTAGTCCTACAACTACAACCTAATCTCAAACCCTCACCCTAAACCTACTGTATAACCTCCCACGGGGCAGCACACCTAAACCTAACCTTAACCCATGTCTAACCCATGACTAGTCTAAACTAAGTATGCACCCCCCACGGGGCAGCACACCTAAACCTAACCTTAACCCATGTCTAACCAATGACTAGTCTAAACTAAGTATGCACCCCATGGACCAGGTTCAGGTTCAGGTTTATTTGTCATTTGTATAGATACAGAGTATACATACAATGAAAATTATTTTGCTCAGAGCACTTTCAGTCTTACATACACAGGACATAAACAAACATCTATAGTGCAAGAAACGACAAAAAACAGGAAAAGAAAAGTGCAAGTGAAGTGAAGTGCAATACAGTTCAAGGTCAGCTGTTCAGCAGCCTGACTGCCTGGGGGTAGAAACTGTTACTGAGACGGGTGGTACGAGATTTGATGCTCTGGTAGCGTTTTTTGGAAGGGAGTAGTTTGAACAGGGTATTTGCGGGGTGGCTGGTGTCTTCCATGATGATGTGGGCTTTTTTCTTACAGCGAGTGGTGTATATGTTATGGAGACTGGGTAATTCTGTAGTGCCGATGATTTTAGCTGCTGTTTTAATGGTCCTCTGCAACCTATTGCAATCCTGAGCGGTCGTGTTACCGTACCACACTGTGATACAGCCAGTTAAGACACTTTCAATTATACAGCGATAAAAGTTCACTAGTCCTTTTGTACTTAAGCCAATTTTTTTAAGGCGCCTCAGAAAGTACAGTCGCTGCTGCGCCTTCTTGAGGATGTACTCGTTGTTGAGTGACCATGTGAATGTGTCTGTGATATGTATGCCCAGGAATTTAAAGTTATCAACTATGTCGACAGATGACCCTTTGATGGAAATGGGGGTGTGGATGCCTTTGGACTTCCTAAAGTCTACAATGATTTCTTTGGTCTTATTTGTATTAATTACTATAGTCCTAATAAACCCCAAGAAATTACATCTGGCCACAGAAGATCACAGGATCTACTGAATGTGAAGGTAGCCTACTGCATGGGGGAAGGCTTATACTGTGTGTATAGGCTCAATATGTCAGTTTGTCACATTCAATAGATCCTGTGATCTTTTGTGGTCAGATGTAATTTCTTGGGGTTTATTAGGACTATAGTAAATAATAAAAAAATAAATCGCCATAATATTTTGTAAAACAAATACATATTTAGCCCCATGCTCGAATGCCCCCGCCCCCCTGTCAAAAACAGCTAAAATCCCAAAAACAAAAGAAAGCAGCAAATGAAAGAAAATGAACACTCACCTTTTAGTTTCTCTAATAACAACCTAAAACATGAACCTTGGTTGAAAAAAACTAAAGTTGTCCTTTAAGGTAAATATTAAGGTGTTTCAACTTGTCTGAACAGTGTGATTAGAACTAATTAATTTGTTTGTAACAGCGGTTTGCTCCTCGACGTGGCGATTTTAAAGTAAAGGACCATGATGCATGACATTTAGATCTGGTTCTCTTCCTCGCCCTGAATCCGTCCGTCCGTCCGTCCGTCCGTCCGTCCGTCCGTCCGTCCGTCCGTCCGTCCGTCCGTACTCACATTGTCCATCTGCTTCCAACACTGATCCAAATACTGCTGGGCCTTCCTGCCCTCCTGTAGATGCTGCTCGCATGCACGCACACACGCACGCACACACGCGCACCAACACACGCGCACGGACACGCACGAGCACACGCACGCACGGGCACCAACACACACACACACACACACACACACACACACACACAGAAAGCATTCAAACAAACACCGTGTGCATAGACCCACACATGAAAGTAACCATTCACATATTACTATGTATAATATACAGATACAGTATATTGCACTGGTTCCCAAACACTGGGTTGGGACCCATTGGTGGGTCATGGACACATTTTTATGGGTCCCCTTTATATTTTTTTTATTTCCTACATTTTGTCTTTAATTATACCGGTATAACCGATATTTCAAAACATTCACAAAAAGGCTAAATTTTTCATGAATCAAAAACTAATTCACAGAAATAAAATAAAAATCTAAGAAATCAGAAAACAAATGTTTAAGCAGTAATGAAGATAGACGACCTATACAAGCTCACAACACACCATCGTTGTGAGCTTGTATATCTGCTATTTTCACTCGTTTGGGCCACACTCACATGTTTCCTCTCGGCCTTGAGGTCCAGGCTGTACCTCATCAGCTCTCCGTACACGCGGTGGCCCATCTCCTCCTGTGTGTATGAATTAGCAACAGGGGTGCACTCGTCAGCCTGAGCCTGGTGTCATTATTTTCTGTCCACACGCGTGCAAGTGGGTATTGGGTAAGCGACTTTCTGATTCTTTTGAAAAAAATAATAATCGTCATAGTCATTCTAAGTCACTCGCACACTGCAACGAGAGACTTCTAGTCTCATTCTCACTCACTCGCACACTCGTACGTCCTCTTCCATTTGACGTAACAAAGTGAAGCTCAGCCAATCAGACGAGCAGACGGTCAGCTCGGCCAACCGGAGACTTATACTGGTTAAGAGGTACAAAAACGTGACACAAAGCTTCACCAATCCGTGAAGCTGTTGGGTCGATTTGGCCAATCACGGAAGCCACAACGCACACAGATTCATCGGCCCTCCGAAAGACCCCCCCCCCCATCATTTTAAAGCACTGACTGTAATTATGGACAGTCCGACTTCTAAAAGTTATGTAAATTGTCTGAAGGACTTTGTTTCAAAGTGCTTTTTCTCTCCCCCGTTTAGCCCATTCTGAGCCCTTGCAGCCTCCAATGTTCAGGCACTCACCGGGTGACGTCAATTAAAGTCTGTGAGGGTTGAGCGCTTTAGGCTTCAGGGAGGACATTGGAAGTGGGCCATGGAAGCTGTGTGACAGACAGACACAGTACTGTGGAACAGGAATGCAGAACAGGAATGCAGCGATACACCGCTGAGAGTAGTGGCGTGTGAGGAGAGTGGATTTTCAGGAACACTGGCTGGGCCCGGGCGCACGCAGAGACATCAAGGACCCGTTCTCCCGTGACTGTGTTTTAGTGTTACGTTTAGTTTGCGTGAAAACCGACAAGACAGCGGAAGGTCGCATCATCGCGCCACACCGGGCAGAATGGTGCCGACGCAGTGCAAGCGAGGTGGCAGCAGCAGAGTCTTGGGGAGATGGTAGGTGCTTAATGCCTTATAGCCTATTTATTTGTGTGTTGTGGAAAAAAGCCTTATACGTGAATGTTTGGATGATAAGTTAGCTGTTGGTTGTATCGCAACTACATGTTCAAGTCAAATCAGACCACCATAAAATCCCTAGACATAACAATGGTTCTGATTACACTGGTAACCTATTGTGTCAAGATTATGTGTTAAAAGAGCTTGTCATGAAACCACTGTACTGTACTGTACTGTACTGTACTGTACTGTACTGTACTGTACTGTACTGTACTGTACTGTACTGTACTGTACTGTACTGTACTGTACTGTACTGTACTGTACTGTACTGTACTGTACTCACCTCGGCTCCTACCTGCCTGAGAGAGAGAGAGAGAGAGAGAGAGACCCAGAAAGGCAAGCGGTTAGAATTAAGTAGTGTTGGACAAATGGGTACCGTGGAAAGCAAGTGGAATATACAATACAAAACAATTATTAATAATATATATAGGCGAGTGAAATGTATACAGTGGCAGGAAGAGAAGAAAAGCATAGATTTATACGATGTGAGGGCATTATTGAGGATGAATCAAATATTTAACAATCAAATCCTCTCTCTCTCTCCAACCCCTGAGGCCGACAACAATTCTGGCGAAGCAGCAGCAGGATGCAAAGTGATGTAATCTTACTAGAAAGCAGAATGTGTGTGTGCGTGTCTACTGCTCTTTCAACACTAGAACATGTGCACGCAGCACGCACGCACGCACGCACACAAACACACACATGCACGCATGCACACACACAAGACTTCTGGGAGTTGAATGTTTGATGGTTGTTTAGACGTACAGTAGCACTGTACTGTACTGTACATCACACTCTGCAGGGACTTCCTTTGATATCAGACATCAAAACAATAAACCCTGCAGTGGAGAGTTCTACTGTTAACCTACTGCTAACCTTTACTCACTGCGAGCAGATTGTGTGCTGGAGTGAGTTAATGGAGTGTGTGTGTGTGTGTGTGTGTGTGTGTGTGTGTGTGTGTGCGCGCGCTGTGGCTGTGCGCGCGTGCGCACAAGACTAAGGGTTATATTGTTTATTGTGTTGAGCAGGTTCAATGTGTATACATTCAGAACAGAGTTGTTGAGTTCAAAACACGAAGACAACAATTTGGCCACCGCGAGCGACTTCAGGTTGTGTGTGTGTGCGTTTGTGCGTGTGTGTGTGTGTGTGTGTGTGTGTGTGTGTGTGTGTGTGTGTGTGTGTGTGTGTGTGTGTGTGTGTGTGTGTGTGTGTGTGTGTGTGCACGCCTGTGTGAGTGTGTGCACCTACCGTAGCTGCTTGGCATAGTACTGTTCTATCTCCAACCTCTCCTTGACAAACTTTGCGTAGCGCTCCAGAAAATCTATCCCCCACTGAGTGTGTTTGTCCAGATTATCAAACTGGTCCTGGAGCAGAGAGAGAGGGGGGTGGGGGGTCAAGAGAGAAAGGAAGGATATGGGGAGACAGAGGGAGCGAGAGAGAAAGGAGGGAGGAGAATAGAGCAGAGATGGACGGGGAAGGGCGGGCAGAGTGGGAGAGATGAAAGATGGAGATAAAGTCAGTACTTTAGGGACAATGGCTCAGGAGGTAGAGCGGCCGCTTTGGAACCGCTAGGTTCCCGGTTAGATGCCTGTGGGCTCCCTTAGAGTTAGTGTCAAAGTGTCCTTGAGCGAGACTGAGTCTGAACCCAGTTGGTTCCCGGTTAGATCCCTGTGGGCTCCCTTAGAGTTAGTGTCAAAGTGTCCTTGAGCGAGACTGAGTCTGAACCCAGTTGGTTCCCGGTTAGATCCCTGTGGGCTCCCCCAGAGTTAGTGTCAAAGTGTCCTTGAGTAAGACTGAGTCTGAACCCAGTTTGCTCCCGATTTGCAGGTTGGCGCCTTGCATGGTTTTCTCTGCCATCGGTGTGTGAATGGGGTGAATGTAATGCACAATCTATGTAATGCACCTTGGATAAAGACGCTATAGAAATGCACCATTTACCAATTTAACACATTGATTGCCAGGGATTCATTAATTTATTAATTCTTCCGCCACCTCTTCTCTCTAAATCCACCCTGATACGCGCCCTGACCACTCGTCTATCGGGTCGTCTATCGAGTCGTCTCTAAAATGTATCAACACTGAGGATGTGAAATGTGTACTAGACTATGTGGGTGAAATTGAACCCAAACGACTTACCCAAAATGTGACCTTTGTGAACAGTGAACAACATAGTCAAATCTTCAATGTTCATTTAACTGTAAAGATGTTTATTGCACTCCGAGTTAGCAACCCTGAGGTGTTTATACTGTGATAATTGGTCTGATGTCTGAAAGGCAAGTGTACACAGGCCTCAGTTCCCAGGTGAACGCCTAGCAGTGGAAGCAATGCAGAGAGGCAGGCAAACATGCTGACTAACATGCCACTCTCTCTCTACGAAGCAATGCAGAGAGGCAGGCAAACATGCTGACTAACATGCCACTCTCTCTCTATACGAAGCAATGCAGAGAGGCAGGCAAACATGCTGACTAACATGTCACTCTCTCTCTATACGAAGCAATGCAGAGAGGCAGGCAAACATGCTGACTAACATGTCACTCTCTCTCTATACGAAGCAATGCAGAGAGGCAGGCAGACATGCTGACTAACATGTCACTCTCTCTCTATACGAAGCAATGCAGAGAGGCAGGCAGACATGCTGACTAACATGTCACTCTCTCTCTACGAAGCAATGCAGAGAGGCAGGCAGACATGCTGACTAACATGTCACTCTCTCTCTACGAAGCAATGCAGAGAGGCAGGCAGACATGCTGACTAACATGTCACTCTCTCTCTACGAAGCAATGCAGAGAGGCAGGCAGACATGCTGACTAACATGTCACTCTCTCTCTACGATCATCAGGGTAATTAAAACCCAAGTTCAGCTGAGTGGGCATAAACAAAGATAAAATGGATGTACTTCTTCTGCCAGTGACTCGACAAGTGGGGCATTTCCTCTCTGACGCACACAGACACACACATACACACACACGCACGCACGCACGCACACACGCAATCACACCTCTTTCCACATTCTCGTCTGTCCCTCCCCATCATATATTTTTACGCATTTGGCAGTCTCATCCGAGGCTAAATTAAATGAGTCCAGCAGCAGAATAATGCACTTAACCATGTACAGTATGTTGGTGATAAGCAGGAGTGCAAAAGGAAGAGGACAACAGTAACCAGAAACTAGAAAATTCGCAATTTTAAAAAATTGCAGAGTGTGGTTGCCGCAGTGGCTTACATATGCCCCTCCCACTAGTATTGCCAGCCAATTACAATTTCAAGTCACGCCTTAGATCATGCGTAAGTAATTCGGAGGGGATTTAACCCCCGAAATTCATGTTTTTGCGACAAACGGTTACATTTCTCGCGTTTGCGGCGCCCCCTATGGATGAAAATGGAATTGCTTTTAGAACTTGGTTGATTGAACCACCCCGGACATGTGATTGAAATTTGGGATGGATTGGACATTCCCTTCGTGATTTATGGCATTTTTTGTGATATAGGCCCCTCCTACTAACTTCGGAAGACGATTACGGCCGAACGATACGCACTTTCAAAATTCTGCGGCTCAGTTTTAATTGGATGGGTCCAGAGATCACGTGTGCCGATTTCTGTGAGATTTGGACAAAATCTGTAGGAGGAAAAGCAAAAAGTGTGTTTTGGACAAAATTCAAAATGGCGGAAAATCTATCATGGCGGAAATGGGCGTGGCCTATATGGGGAGATGCGTCATGACCCAAGGAATCCAGGGAAAAAATAATTTTGATTTTACGACCTACGGTTCAAGAGTTATAAGCCAAAAGGTAAAGTGGGCTGTTATAGCGCCACCATGAGGCCAACCGATAAAATTTTAGGGTTAAATAATTTTAGTGATAATGTTGAAATATCCCTAAAAGTTTTGTAACTATAGTGATTACAGTCTCCGAGGAACAAATACTTTTATGTGAATTTTTGCCTTTTCCCATTCATGTCAATGGGGAAATTTAATTCACTAATAAATTCATATCAATTAAACTATACAACATTTCTCTTAACAAAATACAAGCACACGATTCCCGATTTTTCCGGTCAATTTGACATATGGCTCAAGTGCGTACAGCGTACAGTGTGGGAGGTATAAAGCGTCAAAATAAAGACTACTCCAGTGAGAAAATAACTAGAAAATTCGCAATTTTAAAAAATTGCAGAGTGTGGTTGCCGCAGTGGCTTACATATGCCCCTCCCACTAGTATTGCCAGCCAATTACAATTTCAAGTCACGCCTTAGATCATGCGTAAGTAATTCGGAGCTGATTTAACCCCCGAAATTCATGTTTTTGCGACAAACGGTTACATTTCTCGCATTTGCGGCGCCCCCTATGGATGAAAATGGAATTGCTTTTAGAACTTGGTTGATTGAACCACCCCGGACATGTGATTCAAATTTGGGATGGATTGGACATTCCGTTCGTGATTTATGGCATTTTTGTGATATAGGCCCCTCCTACTAACTTCGGAAGACGATTACGGCCGAACGATACGCACTACCAAAATTCTGCATCTGGTGTTTTAATCGGATATGTCCAGAGATCATGTGTGCCGATTTCTGTGAGATTTGGACGAAATATGTAGGAGGAAAAGCAAAAAGTTTGTTTTGGACAAAATTCAAAATGGCGGAAAATCCATCATGGCGGAAATGGGCGTGGCCTATATGGGGAGATGCGTCATGACCCAAGGAATCCAGGGGAAAAAATATTATGATTTTACGACCTACGGTTCAAGAGTTATAAGCCAAAAGGTAAAGTGGGCTGTTATAGCGCCACCATGAGGCCGACCTATAAAATTATAATTTTAATTAATTTTAGTCATAATTAAGAAATATCCCTAAAAGTTTTGTAACTATAGTGATTACAGTCTCCGAGGAAAAAATACTTGAATGTGATTTTTTGCCTTTTCCCATTCATGTCAATGGGGAAATTTAATTCACTAATAAATTCATATCAATTAAACTATACAACATTTCTCTTAACAAAATACAAGCACACGATTCCCGATTTTTCCGGTCAATTTGACATATGGCTCAAGTGCGTACAGCGTACAGTGTGGGAGGTATAAAGTGACAAAAAAAAGACTACAGTGAAATAAAAAGAACTAGAAAATTCGCAATTTTAAAAAATTGCAGAGTGTGGTTGCCGCAGTGGCTTACATATGCCCCTCCCACTAGTATTGCCAGCCAATTACAATTTCAAGTCACGCCTTAGATCATGCGTAAGTAATTCGGAGGGGATTTAACCCCCGAAATTCATGTTTTTGCGACAAACGGTTACATTTCTCGCATTTGCGGCGCCCCCTATGGATGAAAATGGAATTGCTTTTAGAACTTGGTTGATTGAACCACCCCGGACATGTGATTGAAATTTGGGATGGATTGGACATTCCGTTCGTGATTTATGGCATTTTTTGTGATATAGGCCCCTCCTACTAACTTCGGAAGACGATTACGGCCGAACGATACGCACTTTCAAAATTCTGCGGCTCAGTTTTAATTGGATGGGTCCAGAGATCACGTGTGCCGATTTCTGTGAGATTTGGACGAAATCTGTAGGAGGAAAAGCAAAAAGTGTGTTTTGGACAAAATTCAAAATGGCGGAAAATCTATCATGGCGGAAATGGGCGTGGCCTATATGGGGAGATGCGTCATGACCCAAGGAATCCAGGGAAAAAATAATTTTGATTTTACGACCTACGGTTCAAGAGTTATAAGCCAAAAGGTAAAGTGGGCTGTTATAGCGCCACCATGAGGCCGACCGATAAAATTTTAGGGTTAAATAATTTTAGGGATAATGTTGAATTATCCCTAAAAGTTTTGTAACTATAGTGATTACAGTCTCCGACGAACAAATACTTTTATGTGAATTTTTGCCTTTTCCCATTCATGTCAATGGGGAAATTTAATTCACTAATAAATTCATATCAATTAAACTATACAACATTTCTCTTAACAAAATACAAGCACACGATTCCCGATTTTTTCGGTCAATTTGACATATGGCTCAAGTGCGTACAGCGTACAGTGTGGGAGGTATAAAGCGTCAAAATAAAGACTACTAATAAAGACCACACTAACAAATAACACTAGAAAATTCGCAATTTAAAAAAATTGCAGAGTGTGGTTGCCGCAGTGGCTTACATATGCCCCTCCCACTAGTATTGCCAGCCAATTACAATTTCAAGTCACGCCTTAGATCATGCGTAAGTAATTCGGAGGGGATTTAACCCCCGAAATTCATGTTTTTGCGACAAACGGTTACATTTCTCGCGTTTGCGGCACCCCCTATGGATGAAAATGGAATTGCTTTTAGAACTTGGTTGATTGAACCACCCCGGACATGTGATTGAAATTTGGGATGGATTGGACATTCCGTTCGTGATTTATGGCATTTTTTGTGATATAGGCCCCTCCTACTAACTTCGGAAGACGATTACGGCCGAACGATACGCACTTTCAAAATTCTGCGGCTCAGTTTTAATTGGATGGGTCCAGAGATCACGTGTGCCGATTTCTGTGAGATTTGGACAAAATCTGTAGGAGGAAAAGCAAAAAGTGTGTTTTGGACAAAATTCAAAATGGCGGAAAATCTATCATGGCGGAAATGGGCGTGGCCTATATGGGGAGATGCGTCATGACCCAAGGAATCCAGGGAAAAAATATTTTTTATTTTACGACCTACGGTTCAAGAGTTATAAGCCAAAAGGTAAAGTGGGCTGTTATAGCGCCACCATGAGGCCGACCGATAAAATTTTAGGGTTAAATAATTTTAGTGATAATGTTGAAATATCCCTAAAAGTTTTGTAACTATAGTGATTACAGTCTCCGAGGAACAAATACTTTTATGTGAATTTTTGCCTTTTCCCATTCATGTCAATGGGGAAATTTAATTCACTAATAAATTCATATCAATTAAACTATACAACATTTCTCTTAACAAAATACAAGCACACGATTCCCGATTTTTCCGGTCAATTTGACATATGGCTCAAGTGCGTACAGCGTACAGTGTGGGAGGTATAAAGCGTCAAAATAAAGACTACTAATAAAGACCACACTAACAAATAACACTAGAAAATTCGCAATTTTAAAAAATTGCAGAGTGTGGTTGCCGCAGTGGCTTACATATGCCCCTCCCACTAGTATTGCCAGCCAATTACAATTTCAAGTCACGCCTTAGATCATGCATAAGTCATTCGGAGGGGATTTAACCCCCGAAATTCATGTTTTTGCGACAAACGGTTACATTTCTCGCATTTGCGGCGCCCCCTATGGATGAAAATGGAATTGCTTTTAGAACTTGGTTGATCGAACCACCCCGGACCTGTGATTGAAATTTGGGATGGATTGGACATTCCGTTCGTGATTTATGGCATTTTTTGTGATATAGGCCCCTCCTACTAACTTCGGAAGACGATTACGGCCGAACGATACGCACTTTCAAAATTCTGCGGCTCAGTTTTAATTGGATGGGTCCAGAGATCACGTGTGCCGATTTCTGTGAGATTTGAACGAAATCTGTAGGAGGAAAAGCAAAAAGTGTGTTTTGGACAAAATTCAAAATGGCGGAAAATCTATCATGGCGGAAATGGGCGTGGCCTATATGGGGAGATGCGTCATGACCCAAGGAATCCAGGGAAAAAATAATTTTGATTTTACGACCTACGGTTCAAGAGTTATAAGCCAAAAGGTAAAGTGGGCTGTTATAGCGCCACCATGAGGCCGACCGATAAAATTTTAGTGTTAAATAATTTTAGGGATAATGGTGAATTATCCCTAAAAGTTTTGTAACTATAGTGATTACAGTCTCCGAGGAACAAATACTTGAATGTGAATTTTTGCCTTTTCCCATTCATGTCAATGGGGAAATTTAATTCACTAATAAATTCATATCAATTAAACTATACAACATTTCTCTTAACAAAATACAAGCACACGATTCCCGATTTTTCCGGTCAATTTGACATATGGCTCAAGTGCGTACAGCGTACAGTGTGGGAGGTATAAAGCGTCAAAATAAAGACTACTAATAAAGACCACACTAACAAATAACACTAGAAAATTCGCAATTTAAAAAAATTGCAGAGTGTGGTTGCCGCAGTGGCTTACATATGCCCCTCCCACTAGTATTGCCAGCCAATTACAATTTCAAGTCACGCCTTAGATCATGCGTAAGTAATTCGGAGGGGATTTAACCCCCGAAATTCATGTTTTTGCGACAAACGGTTACATTTCTCGCATTTGCGGCGCCCCCTATGGATGAAAATGGAATTGCTTTTAGAACTTGGTTGATTGAACCACCCCGGACATGTGATTGAAATTTGGGATGGATTGGACATTCCGTTCGTGATTTATGGCATTTTTTGTGATATAGGCCCCTCCTACTAACTTCGGAAGACGATTACGGCCGAACGATACGCACTTTCAAAATTCTGCGGCTCAGTTTTAATTGGATGGGTCCAGAGATCACGTGTGCCGATTTCTGTGAGATTTGGACAAAATCTGTAGGAGGAAAAGCAAAAAGTGTGTTTTGGACAGAATTCAAAATGGCGGAAAATCTATCATGGCGGAAATGGGCGTGGCCTATATGGGGAGATGCGTCATGACCCAAGGAATCCAGCGAAAAAATAATTTTGATTTTACGACCTACGGTTCAAGAGTTATAAGCCAAAAGGTAAAGTGGGCTGTTATAGCGCCACCATGAGGCCGACCGATAAAATTTTAGGGTTAAATAATTTTAGTGATAATGTTGAAATATCCCTAAAAGTTTTGTAACTATAGTGATTACAGTCTCCGAGGAACAAATACTTTTATGTGAATTTTTGCCTTTTCCCATTCATGTCAATGGGGAAATTTAATTCACTAATAAATTCATATCAATTAAACTATACAACATTTCTCTTAACAAAATACAAGCACACGATTCCCGATTTTTCCGGTCAATTTGACATATGGCTCAAGTGCGTACAGCGTACAGTGTGGGAGGTATAAAGCGTCAAAATAAAGACTACTCCAGTGAGAAAATAACTAGAAAATTCGCAATTTAAAAAAATTGCAGAGTGTGGTTGCCGCAGTGGCTTACATATGCCCCTCCCACTAGTATTGCCAGCCAATTACAATTTCAAGTCACGCCTTAGATCATGCGTAAGTAATTCGGAGGGGATTTAACCCCCGAAATTCATGTTTTTGCGACAAACGGTTACATTTCTCGCATTTGCGGCGCCCCCTATGGATGAAAATAGAATTGCTTTTAGAACTTGGTTGATTGAACCACCCCGGACATGTGATTGAAATGTGGGATGGATTGGACATTCCGTTCGTGATTTATGGCATTTTTTGTGATATAGGCCCCTCCTACTAACTTCGGAAGACGATTACGGCCGAACGATACGCACTTTAAAAATTCTGCAGTTCAGTTTTAATTGGATGGGTCCAGAGATCACGTGTGCCGATTTCTGTGAGATTTGGACAAAATCTGTAGGAGGAAAAGCAAAAAGTGTGTTTTGGACAAAATTCAAAATGGCGGAAAATCTATCATGGCGGAAATGGGCGTGGCCTATATGGGGAGATGCGTCATGACCAAAGGAATCCAGGGAAAAAATAATTTAGATTTTACGACCTACGGTTCAAGAGTTATAAGCCAAAAGGTAAAGTGGGCTGTTATAGCGCCACCATGAGGCCGACCGATAAAATTGTAGGGTTAAATAATTTTAGGGATAATGTTGAATTATCCCTAAAAGTTTTGTAACTATAGTGATTACAGTCTCCGAGGAACAAATACTTGAATGTGAATTTTTGCCTTTTCCCATTCATGTCAATGGGGAAATTTAATTCACTAATAAATTCATATCAATTAAACTATACAACATTTCTCTTAACAAAATACAAGCACACGATTCCCGATTTTTCCGGTCAATTTGACATATGGCTCAAGTGCGTACAGCGTACAGTGTGGGAGGTATAAAGCGTCAAAATAAAGACTACTCCAGTGAAATAAAAAATTCGCAATTTAAAAAAATTGCAGAGTGTGGTTGCCGCAGTGGCTTACATATGCCCCTCCCACTAGTATTGCCAGCCAATTACAATTTCAAGTCACGCCTTAGATCATGCATAAGTAATTCGGAGGGGATTTAACCCCCGAAATTCATGTTTTTGCGACAAACGGTTACATTTCTCGCATTTGCGGCGCCCCCTATGGATGAAAATAGAATTGCTTTTAGAACTTGGTTGATTGAACCACCCCGGACATGTGATTGAAATGTGGGATGGATTGGACATTCCGTTCGTGATTTATGGCATTTTTTGTGATATAGGCCCCTCCTACTAACTTCGGAAGACGATTACGGCCGAACGATACGCACTTTAAAAATTCTGCAGTTCAGTTTTAATTGGATGGGTCCAGAGATCACGTGTGCCGATTTCTGTGAGATTTGGACAAAATCTGTAGGAGGAAAAGCAAAAAGTGTGTTTTGGACAAAATTCAAAATGGCGGAAAATCTATCATGGCGGAAATGGGCGTGGCCTATATGGGGAGATGCGTCATGACCAAAGGAATCCAGGGAAAAAATAATTTAGATTTTACGACCTACGGTTCAAGAGTTATAAGCCAAAAGGTAAAGTGGGCTGTTATAGCGCCACCATGAGGCCGACCGATAAAATTGTAGGGTTAAATAATTTTAGGGATAATGTTGAATTATCCCTAAAAGTTTTGTAACTATAGTGATTACAGTCTCCGAGGAACAAATACTTGAATGTGAATTTTTGCCTTTTCCCATTCATGTCAATGGGGAAATTTAATTCACTAATAAATTCATATCAATTAAACTATACAACATTTCTCTTAACAAAATACAAGCACACGATTCCCGATTTTTCCGGTCAATTTGACATATGGCTCAAGTGCGTACAGCGTACAGTGTGGGAGGTATAAAGCGTCAAAATAAAGACTACTCCAGTGAAATAAAAAATTCGCAATTTAAAAAAATTGCAGAGTGTGGTTGCCGCAGTGGCTTACATATGCCCCTCCCACTAGTATTGCCAGCCAATTACAATTTCAAGTCACGCCTTAGATCATGCATAAGTAATTCGGAGGGGATTTAACCCCCGAAATTCATGTTTTTGCGACAAACGGTTACATTTCTCGCATTTGCGGCGCCCCCTATGGATGAAAATGGAATTGCTTTTAGAACTTGGTTGATTGAACCACCCCGGACCTGTGATTGAAATTTGGGATGGATTGGACATTCCGTTCGTGATTTATGGCATTTTTTGTGATATAGGCCCCTCCTACTAACTTCGGAAGACGATTACGGCCGAACGATACGCACTTTCAAAATTCTGCGGCTCAGTTTTAATTGGATGGGTCCAGAGATCACGTGTGCCGATTTCTGTGAGATTTGAACGAAATCTGTAGGAGGAAAAGCAAAAAGTGTGTTTTGGACAAAATTCAAAATGGCGGAAAATCTATCATGGCGGAAATGGGCGTGGCCTATATGGGGAGATGCGTCATGACCCAAGGAATCCAGGGAAAAAATAATTTTGATTTTACGACCTACGGTTCAAGAGTTATAAGCCAAAAGGTAAAGTGGGCTGTTATAGCGCCACCATGAGGCCGACCGATACAATTTTAGGGTTAAATAATTTTAGGGATAATGTTGAATTATCCCTAAAAGTTTTTTAACTATAGTGATTACAGTCTCCGACGAACAAATACTTTTATGTGAATTTTTGCCTTTTCCCATTCATGTCAATGGGGAAATTTAATTCACTAATAAATTCATATCAATTAAACTATACAACATTTATCTTAACAAAATACAAGCACACGATTCCCGATTTTTCCGGTCAATTTGACATATGGCTCAAGTGCGTACAGCGTACAGTGTGGGAGGTATAAAGCGTCAAAATAAAGACTACTCCAGTGAAAAAATAACTAGAAAGAGGCAATTCTGGGAAATTGCAAAGTGTGGTTGCCCACATCGCACCCGTCGAAAATGGAATCGCTTTTGTCTCTGCGTTGATGAAACCACCCTCGACATGGGATTCAAATTTGGGATGGATCGGACATTCCGTGCGTGAATTGTGGCGTTTTTTGTAAGATAGGCCCCTCCCACTAACTTGGGAAGACGATTACGACCGAACGATACAGAAGATCTAAATTCTGATTGTGCTGTTTTAATCGGATAGGTCCGGAGATCATGTGTACCGATTTTTGTGAGATTTGGACAAAATCTGTAGGAGGAGGAGCAAAAAGTGTGTTTTGAACAAAATTCAAAATGGCGGGAAATCTATCTAGACGCAAATGGGCGTGGCCTATATGGGGAGATGCGTCATGACCCAAGGAATCCAGGGAATTTTTATTTTTTATTTTACGACCTACGCTTAAAGAGTTATACCCCAAAAGGTAAAGTTGGCTGTTATAGCGCCACCATGAGGCAGAACGTTATACTTCTAAGGTAATTAATTTTAGTAATTATTATGAATCTCTCCTCCAAGTCTTGTAAGTATAGCCCTTACGGTCTCAGAGGAAAAAATACTTGAAAGTGAGTTTTTGCATTTTCCCATTCATGTCTATGGGGAAATTTAATGCACTAATTAATTCATATCAATTAAACTATCCAACAAATGTCTTATCCCAATACACGCACACGATTCCCGATGTAGCCCGTCGTTTTGACATATGGCTCGAGTGCGTGCGACAAAAACTGTGGGAGGTATAATCCGGCAAAATAAAGTTTATCTAGTATAATAAGAAGAAACTAGAAAGAGGCAATTCTGGGAAATTGCAAAGTGTGGTTGCCCACATCGCACCCGTCGAAAATGGAATCGCTTTTGGCTCTGCGTTGATGAAACCACCCTCGACATGTGATTCAAATTTGGGATGGATCGGACATTCCGTGCGTGAATTGTGGCGTTTTTTGTAAAATAGGCTGACTGTGCTGTTTTAATCGGATAGGTTGGCTGATATAGGCCCCTCCCAGTAATTTTGCCAGCCAATTACAATGTCAAGTCACCCTTTGTGATCATGCATAAGTCATTCAAAGGGGATTTCCCCCCCAAAATCGTGTTTTTGCAACAAACGAAACGGGTAATTGTTTTTGCAATTGTAGCGCCACCTATGGATGGAAATGGAATTGCTTTTGGCTCTGTGTTGATTAGGCCATCCTAAACATGTGATTCAAATTTGGGGAGGATTGGACTTTCCGTTCGTGATTTGTGCAATTTTTTGTAAAATAGGCCCCTCCCACTAACTTTGGAAGCTGATTACGGACGAACGATATGGAATATCGAAATTCTGACTGTGCTGTTTTCATCGGATAGGTCCCGAGATCATGTGTACCAATTTCTGTGAGATTTGGACAAAATCTGTAGGAGGAGGAGCAAAAAGTGTGTTTTGAAGAAAATGCTAATTTGCTGCAAATTCGTTCTAGACGGAAATGGGCGTGGCCTATATGGGGAGATGCGTCATGACCCAAGGAATCCAGGGAAAAAAACATTTTGATTTTACGACATACGGTTCAAGAGTTATACCCAAAAATGTAAAGTTGGCTGTTATAGCGCCACCATGAGGCCGACCGATATAGTTCTAAGGTAATTAATTTTAGTAATTATTATGAATCTCTCCTCCAAGTCTTGTAAGTATAGCCCTTACGGTCTCAGAGGAAAAAATACTTGAAAGTGAGTTTTTGCATTTTCCCATTCATGTCTATGGGGAAATTTAATGCACTAATTAATTCATATCAATTAAACTATCCAACAAATGTCTTATCCCAATACACGCACACGATTCCCG
The DNA here is from genome assembly GCF_964188405.1 of Protomyctophum parallelum. NCBI lineage: Eukaryota > Metazoa > Chordata > Actinopteri > Myctophiformes > Myctophidae > Protomyctophum > Protomyctophum parallelum. The sequence continues at coordinate 40,935,213 of NC_139701.1, read as the reverse complement.
ATGTAGCCCGTCGTTTTGACATATGGCTCGAGTGCGTGCGACAAAAACTGTGGGAGGTATAATGCGGCAAAATAAAGTTTATCTATAATAAAAAGAAGAATAATAAAAGGTCACAAAAACAATAGTATGGTTGCCTTCAGGCAACCACACTAATAAAAGGTCACTAAAGCAATAGTATGGTTGCCCTCAGGGCAACCACACTAATAATAAGTATAAAGTGTTACAATTACTAGAGTCTGGTTGCCCATTCGGGCAACCACACTAATAAAGTGTCACAGTTACAAGAGTCTGGTTGCCCATTCGGGCAACCACACTAACTAGAAAATTCGCAATTTAAAAAAATTGCAGAGTGTGGTTGCCGCAGTGGCTTACATATGCCCCTCCCACTAGTATTGCCAGCCAATTACAATTTCAAGTCACGCCTTAGATCATGCGTAAGTAATTCGGAGGGGATTTAACCCCCGAAATTCATGTTTTTGCGACAAACGGTTACATTTCTCGCATTTGCGGCGCCCCCTATAGATGAAAATTGAATTGCTTTTAGAACTTGGTTGATTTTACCACCCCGGACATGTGATTGAAATTTGGGATGGATTGGACATTCCGTTCGTGATTTATGGCATTTTTTGTGATATAGGCCCCTCCTACTAACTTCGGAAGACGATTACGGCCGAACGATACGCACTTTCAAAATTCTGCGGTTCAGTTTTAATTGGATGGGTCCAGAGATCACGTGTGCCGATTTCTGTGAGATTTGGACAAAATCTGTAGGAGGAAAAGCAAAAAGTGTGTTTTGGACAAAATTCAAAATGGCGGAAAATCTATCATGGCGGAAATGGGCGTGGCCTATATGGGGAGATGCGTCATGACCCAAGGAATCCAGGGAAAACATTTTTTTTTATTTTACGACCTACGGTTCAAGAGTTATAAGCCAAAAGGTAAAGTGGGCTGTTATAGCGCCACCATGAGGCCGACCGATAAAATTTTTGTGTTAAATAATTTTAGGGATAATGTTGAATTATCCCTAAAAGTTTTGTAACTATAGTGATTACAGTCTCCGAGGAACAAATACTTGAATGTGAATTTTTGCCTTTTCCCATTCATGTCAATGGGGAAATTTAATTCACTAATAAATTCATATCAATTAAACTATACAACATTTCTCTTAACAAAATACAAGCACACGATTCCCGATTTTTCCGGTCAATTTGACATATGGCTCAAGTGCGTACAGCGTACAGTGTGGGAGGTATAAAGCGTCAAAATAAAGACTACTAATAAAGACCACACTAACAAATAACACTAGAAAATTCGCAATTTAAAAAAATTGCAGAGTGTGGTTGCCGCAGTGGCTTACATATGCCCCTCCCACTAGTATTGCCAGCCAATTACAATTTCAAGTCACGCCTTAGATCATGCGTAAGTAATTCGGAGGGGATTTAACCCCCGAAATTCATGTTTTTGCGACAAACGGTTACATTTCTCGCATTTGCGGCGCCCCCTATGGATGAAAATGGAATTGCTTTTAGAACTTGGTTGATTGAACCACCCCGGACATGTGATTGGAATTTGGGATGGATTGGACATTCCGTTCGTGATTTATGGCATTTTTTGTGATATAGGCCCCTCCTACTAACTTCGGAAGACGATTACGGCCGAACGATACGCACTTTCAAAATTCTGCGGCTCAGTTTTAATTGGATGGGTCCAGAGATCACGTGTGCCGATTTCTGTGAGATTTGGACGAAATCTGTAGGAGGAAAAGCAAAAAGTGTGTTTTGGACAAAATTCAAAATGGCGGAAAATCTATCATGGCGGAAATGGGCGTGGCCTATATGGGGAGATGCGTCATGACCCAAGGAATCCAGGGAAAAAATAATTTTGATTTTACGACCTACGGTTCAAGAGTTATAAGCCAAAAGGTAAAGTGGGCTGTTATAGCGCCACCATGAGGCCAACCGATAAAATTTTAGGGTTAAATAATTTTAGGGATAATGTTGAATTATCCCTAAAAGTTTTGTAACTATAGTGATTACAGTCTCCGACGAACAAATACTTTTATGTGAATTTTTGCCTTTTCCCATTCATGTCAATGGGGACATTTAATTCACTAATAAATTCATATCAATTAAACTATACAGCATTTCTCTTAACAAAATACAAGCACACGATTCCCGATTTTTCCGGTCAATTTGACATATGGCTCAAGTGCGTACAGCGTACAGTGTGGGAGGTATAAAGCGTCAAAATAAAGACTACTCCAGTGAAAAAAAAATAATAATAATAACTAGAAAGCAGTTCCTGTAGAAACTGCGTGGGCTCGCGTAAAATGCTTTGTATAAAGTTATTGCCGTGTCAAGTTTGAAACTCGGGGACCGGAGTAATGGTGTTACCATTGGTGTTCTAAATCTATAATCAAAATTTCGGGACTGTAGCATATTGTAAAGAAAAGTAGAAAATGCATTAAAGCTGAAGTAAAAGTTAAAAAAAGTATGAAAATGTGTATAAACTATAGTTTAAGCAGAATAAAGTATGTGGAAGTTGTAGAAGTGTTTTTAAAGTTTTTCTTTAAATGTAAAAAAAAAAAAAAAAATCTAAAAAATTGAAGTTTTTTCTTTTTAAGTAAAAAAGAAAAAAATATATTTTTAAGTTTTAATTTTTTTCATTTTTTTTCATTTTTTTCCATTTTTTCCATTTTTTTCATTTTTTTCCATTTTTTTCATTTTTTTAATTTTTTTTCATTTTTTTCATTTTTTTTATTTTTTTTCATTTTTTTTAAGTTTTTTTAATTTTTTAATTTTTTTTAATTTTTTTTAATTTTTTTTATTTTTTTTTATTTTTTTTATTCTTTTTATTTTTTTTTTATTTTTTTGAAAATATTTTTTTATTTTTTTGAAAATATTTTTTTATAAACGTGTGTGTGTGTGTGTGTGTGTGCGTGCGTGCATGCGTGCGTGCGTGCTCTTGCGAGAGCTGTGTAAAGGCCATCCAATTGCACAAATAGCAGACCTACAAGCCCACAAGGTATCGCAGAGCAACTCATTGAGATCTTGTAACTTTAATTTCAGCCCTGTAATTAAGCTCTTATATGTCTCAGCTGTGGAAGTGTAAAAGACAAACAAGTGGCGCGCAACTTGATCTCTTATTTTACAATGGTTCTGAATGGGGGGAAACTATGCCCGAACAAATTGCTCTATCGCAAAAAGTAAAAGTCGAATGCAAATAATTTTTTCGCTGTGAGTGGCCTGAGATATTGAGGTACACCATGTGCGATTGTGGTGTTGGTACGATCGAAAATGTGGTTATAAGAGCGAGTTAAGAATTGTCATCGCGATAATTTCCTCGTAAGGATTTTACAATTGAGGTCAATGAGCAGATTGACTGTATTTGTGTCACTTAAAAGGCCGTAGTTCACATTCTGTATGTCTCTGTGTTTTGGTGGTCACATTGTGTGAAAGAGGACATGTGTGGCTACAAAATGACCAAAGGACATGCGTGTAAAGTGAATATTTTGGCCGGGACGGCAATTTGTTTGGTAGATTTTCAAGGAAAGATTTTCTGTTCACACACTCTAGTGAAAGAAGCCCTGCACTCTAACTTGACACTAATTAGGCGAAACGGCCTGCGATTGAACTGCGATTTCGGAAAAACCGTTTAACGTATTCGAATACGGTTTGAACCACGAAAAAGTCCAGAGTCGTGTGAGCTTTCTAAAGTTTAAATCACGTTTCTACGACAAAGTATGCCAGAGTAATGAGGCTGCAAAAGTGAGGTTGATTTAGAGATAAATCCCATACATTGTCAATGGGAGGAAAAAACTATAAATAAAGTTAAATATTTTAAAAAGTATAAACTTTTTCAAAACAACTTTTTCACCAATGAAAGTTCAAAGATAGATGAACATTATAAAGTTTGAATGAAGTTTCAAAGTGAAAGTATGACGGAGTAATAAGAGCTCAAAAAAGTTAACTGTGAAAAATGGGACCTTTCTTCCATCGACTCTCACTATAAAGAAAGTAAAAAAAAGTTAAAAAGTTAAAAAGTATAAAAAGTATAAAACTTTGTAAAAATAAAAATACAAGCACACATCACTGCAAAGAGCTGAACAGTTTGAAGTTTGAACTAAATTTCTAGTGTAAAGTATGCAGAAGTAGTTAGGTGCCAAAAAAAAGGGTGGAATAACGAATAAAGAATAATAAATATAGGCTGGCAATAACTATTGTGAGCTCGCTGTGGCGAGCCCACAATAAAGTGTCACAGTTACAAGAGTCTGGTTGCCCCTTTTGGGGCAACCACACTAACTAGAAAATTCGCAATTTAAAAAAATTGCAGAGTGTGGTTGCCGCAGTGGCTTACATATGCCCCTCCCACTAGTATTGCCAGCCAATTACAATTAAGTCACGCCTTAGATCATGCGTAAGTAATTCGGAGGGGATTTAACCCCCGAAATTCATGTTTTTGCGACAAACGGTTACATTTCTCGCAATTGCGGCGCCCCCTATGGATGAAAATGGAATTGCTTTTAGAACTTGGTTGATTGAACCACCCCGGACATGTGATTGAAATTTGGGATGGATTGGACATTCCGTTCGTGATTTATGGCATTTTTTGTGATATAGGCCCCTCCTACTAACTTCGGAAGACGATTACGGCCGAACGATACGCACTTTCAAAATTCTGCGGCTCAGTTTTAATTGGATGGGTCCAGAGATCACGTGTGCCGATTTCTGTGAGATTTGGACAAAATCTGTAGGAGGAAAAGCAAAAAGTGTGTTTTGGACAAAATTCAAAATGGCGGAAAATCTATCATGGCGGAAATGGGCGTGGCCTATATGGGGAGATGCGTCATGACCCAAGGAATCCAGGGAAAAAATTATTTTGATTTTACGACCTACGGTTCAAGAGTTATAAGCCAAAAGGTAAAGTGGGCTGTTATAGCGCCACCATGAGGCCGACCGATAAAATTTTAGTGTTAAATAATTTTAGGGATAATGTTGAATTATCCCTAAAAGTTTTGTAACTATAGTGATTACAGTCTCCGAGGAACAAATACTTGAATGTGAATTTTTGCCTTTTCCCATTCATGTCAATGGGGAAATTTAATTCACTAATAAATTCATATCAATTAAACTATACAACATTTCTCTTAACAAAATACAAGCACACGATTCCCGATTTTTCCGGTCAATTTGACATATGGCTCAAGTGCGTACAGCGTACAGTGTGGGAGGTATAAAGCGTCAAAATAAAGACTACTAATAAAGACCACACTAACAAATAACACTAGAAAATTCGCAATATTAAAAAATTGCAGAGTGTGGTTGCCGCAGTGGCTTACATATGCCCCTCCCACTAGTATTGCCAGCCAATTACAATTTCAAGTCACGCCTTAGATCATGCGTAAGTCATTCGGAGGGGATTTAACCCCCGAAATTCATGTTTTTGCGACAAACGGTTACATTTCTCGCATTTGCGGCGCCCCCTATGGATGAAAATGGAATTGCTTTCAGAACTTGGTTGATTGAACCACCCCGGACATGTGATTGAAATTTGGGATGGATTGGACATTCCGTTCGTGATTTATGGCATTTTTTGTGATATAGGCCCCTCCTACTAACTTCGGAAGACGATTACGGCCGAACGATACGCACTTTCAAAATTCTGCGGCTCAGTTTTAATTGGATGGGCCCAGAGATCACGTGTGCCGATTTCTGTGAGATTTGGACGAAATCTGTAGGAGGAAAAGCAAAAAGTGTGTTTTGGACAAAATTCAAAATGGCGGAAAATCTATCATGGCGGAAATGGGCGTGGCCTATATGGGGAGATGCGTCATGACCCAAGGAATCCAGGGAAAAAATAATTTTGATTTTACGACCTACGGTTCAAGAGTTATAAGCCAAAAGGTAAAGTGGGCTGTTATAGCGCCACCATGAGGCCGACCAATAAATTTTTAGGGTTAAATAATTTTAGGGATAATGTTGAATTATCCCTAAAAGTTTTGTAACTATAGTAATTACAGTCTCCGACGAACAAATACTTTTATGTGAATTTTTGCCTTTTCCCATTCATGTCAATGGGGCAATTTAATTCACTAATAAATTCATATCAATTAAACTATACAACATTTCTCTTAACAAAATACAAGCACACGATTCCCGATTTTTCCGGTCAATTTGACATATGGCTCAAGTGCGTACAGCGTACAGTGTGGGAGGTATAAAGCGTCAAAATAAAGACTACTAATAAAGACCACACTAACAAATAACACTAGAAAATTCGCAATTTTAAAAAATTGCAGAGTGTGGTTGCCGCAGTGGCTTACATATGCCCCTCCCACTAGTATTGCCAGCCAATTACAATTTCAAGTCACGCCTTAGATCATGCGTAAGTCATTCGGAGGGGATTTAACCCCCGAAATTCATGTTTTTGCGACAAACGGTTACATTTCTCGCATTTGCGGCGCCCCCTATGGATGAAAATGGAATTGCTATAATAACTTGGTTGATTGAACCACCCCGGACATGTGATTGAAATTTGGGATGGATTGGACATTCCGTTCGTGATTTATGGCATTTTTTGTGATATAGGCCCCTCCTACTACCTTCGGAAGACGATTACGGCCGAACGATACGCACTTTCAAAATTCTGCGGCTCAGTTTTAATTGGATGGGTCCAGAGATCACGTGTGCCGATTTATGTGAGATTTGGACGAAATCTGTAGGAGGAAAAGCAAAAAGTGTTTTTTGGACAAAATTCTAAATGGCGGAAAATCTATCATGGCGGAAATGGGCGTGGCCTATATGGGGAGATGCGTCATGACCCAAGGAATACAGGGAAAAAATAATTTTGATTTTACGACCTACGGTTCAAGAGTTATAAGCCAAAAGGTAAAGTGGGCTGTTATAGCGCCACCATGAGGCCGACCGATAAAATTTTAGGGTTAAATAATTTTAGGGATAATGTTGAAATATCCCTAAAAGTTTTGTAACTATAGTGATTACAGTCTCCGAGGAACAAATACTTGAATGTGAATTTTTGCCTTTTCCCATTCATGTCAATGGGGAAATTTAATTCACTAATAAATTCATATCAATTAAACTATACAACATTTCTCTTAACAAAATACAAGCACACGATTCCCGATTTTTCCGGTCAATTTGACATATGGCTCAAGTGCGTACAGCGTACAGTGTGGGAGGTATAAAGCGTCAAAATAAAGACTACTCCAGTGAGAAAATAATAATAAAGTGTCACAGTTACAAGAGTCTGGTTGCCCATTCGGGCAACCACACTAACTAGAAAATTCGCAATTTAAAAAAATTGCAGAGTGTGGTTGCCGCAGTGGGCTTACATATGCCCCTCCCACTAGTATTGCCAGCCAATTACAATTTCAAGTCACGCCTTAGATCATGCGTAAGTAATTCGGAGGGGATTTAACCCCCGAAATTCATGTTTTTGCGACAAACGGTTACATTTCTCGCATTTGCGGCGCCCCCTATGGATGAAAATGGAATTGCTATTAGAACTTGGTTGATTGAACCACCCCGGACATGTGATTGAAATTTGGGATGGATTGGACATTCCGTTCGTGATTTATGGCATTTTTTGTGATATAGGCCCCTCCTACTAACTTCGGAAGACGATTGCGGCCGAACGATACGCACTTTCAAAATTCTGCGGCTCAGTTTTAATTGGATGGGTCCAGAGATCACGTGTGCCGATTTCTGTGAGATTTGGACAAAATCTGTAGGAGGAAATGCAAAAAGTGTGTTTTGGACAAAATTCAAAATGGCGGAAAATCTATCATGGCGGAAATGGGCGTGGCCTATATGGGGAGATGCGTCATGACCCAAGGAATCCAGGGAAAAAATAATTTTGATTTTACGACCTACGGTTCAAGAGTTATAAGCCAAAAGGTAAAGTGGGCTGTTATAGCGCCACCATGAGGCCGACCGATAAAATTTTAGGGTTAAATAATTTTAGTGATAATGTTGAAATATCCCTAAAAGTTTTGTAACTATAGTGATTACAGTCTCCGAGGAACAAATACTTTTATGTGAATTTTTGCCTTTTCCCATTCATGTCAATGGGGAAATTTAATTCACTAATAAATTCATATCAATTAAACTATACAACATTTCTCTTAACAAAATACAAGCACACGATTCCCGATTTTTCCGGTCAATTTGACATATGGCTCAAGTGCGTACAGCGTACAGTGTGGGAGGTATAAAGCGTCAAAATAAAGACTACTCCAGTGAGAAAATAATAATAAAGTGTCACAGTTACAAGAGTCTGGTTGCCCATTCGGGCAACCACACTAAATAGAACAAGTGTCATTCATTCAATGATAAAAGGCAAAGCACACAAAAAGGCTCAGTGGTAGAGGAAGGGTCTCTGCACCCCCCAGGGTTTAATGGACACACCTGTGAAGAGGAGATGTTGTGGGAAGGGTCTCTGCACCCCCCAGGGTTTAATCCTTTCATAAACCTGGTCAGGATCACAAGACCGTATGAACATACTGTAAATGTTTTAGTGGATGCTGCGTTTCAATAGCTCTGTTATCATAAACGTTTCATATTTTACTACTACTTCATCCTTTATTAGTTATTTTGTGATTCTGATGATCTTTAGATGATTCCGCAAAGGTAATGATCGACCACAATTCGACAAATCCATTGTATTCCCACCAACTTAACCTGACATACCCTCATCAGGTCATAGTGTGTGTTTATTATCTCTAGGGCAGATATGCTGGTAGCAATAGCTCTACTCAAGTGGAAAAACACCATGTTTTACAGCCCCCTGCACACACACACAGCCCCCGGTACAGTACTCGGTACAGTACTCGGTACAGTACTCGGTACAGCCCCCGGTACAGTACTCGGTACAGTACTCGGTACAGTACTCGGTACAGTACTCGGTACAGTACTCGGTACAGTACTCGGTACAGCCCCCGGTACAGTACTCGGTACAGTACTCGGTACAGTACTCGGTACAGTACTCGGTACAGTACTCGGTACAGCCCCCGGTACAGTACTCGGTACAGTACTCAGTACAGTACTCGGTACAGTACTCGGTACAGCCCCCGGTACAGTACTCGGTACAGTACTCGGTACAGTACTCGGTACAGCCCCCGGTACAGTACTCGGTACAGTACTCGGTACAGTACTCGGTACAGTACTCGGTACAGTACTCGGTACAGTACTCGGTACAGTACTCGGTACAGTACTCGGTACAGCCCCCGGTACAGTACTCGGTACAGTACTCGGTACAGTACTCGGTACAGTACTCGGTACAGTACCCGGTACAGTACTCGGTACAGTACTCGGTACAGTACCCGGTACAGTACCCGGTACAGTACTCGGTACAGTACTCGGTACAGTACTCGGTACAGTACTCGGTACAGTACTCGGTACAGTACCCGGTACAGTACTCGGTACAGTACTCGGTACAGTACTCGGTACAGTACTCGGTACAGTACTCGGTACAGTACTCGGTACAGTACTCGGTACAGTAGCCACCACCATGCTGGGTGTGCATGCTAGCCAACATGTGCACGTTTATAAGAAGATCATTTTGGGTATACTGCCCATAAAGAGCATTTTAGGGTACTTAGAAATAGAATTTGATTGATTGCTAAATGTATTTAACCCATTTTGACCTGAGATCAGATTCTATAAATGTCTTCTACATCCTGACAGTTTTCCGAACAAGCTATGTTTCTATGTCAGTGGTTCTTCGATTTTTCAAAAATAGCAGACCTACAAGCTCTTAGCGGCGCGCTATGAGCTTGTAGATCTGCTATTTTTCAATAGCTAAAGCATAACATCATTTTTTTTTACTTCATTTTGTGAGAATTGTACATTTGTCTGACACTACACCAGGAGAGACGCACGATTACAAAACATTTGTGAAAACATAAAATAATGTTTGGGATTGATTAGGAGAAATGGTATGGCACAGGCACCTCAGTCAGGAAGTAAGCCTGAACGGTTAGGAGAAATGGTATGGCACAGGCACCTCGGTCAGGAAGTAAGCCTGAACGGGTTTTTTTGTTGCCTTTATTACTCATCAATTCTAGGAAAAGGACGCTGGATTGGAACTTTCCATGAGGCCCATTTCCACGTGCATGGAAAAGAAGAATCACATACATTAGCCTAGTTCTTTCCTGAGGTCAGCTATCTTAACCCATTCTGACCGGGCACCCATTTTGGTGTTGGCATCATGTTATGCTTTAGCTATTGAAAAATAGCAGATCTGCACTACGAGCTTGTAGGTCTGCTATTTTTGAAGAATCGAAGAACAACTGACATTTTTAGAATCTGATCTCAGGTCAGAATGGGTTAATCAGACCAGTGTGTGTCCAGTGGAAACCTCGTATGAATCTGATCTCAGGTCAGCTATCTTAAAAAGAAGGAGCTGTAAAAGAAAAAGGTCCAGATTGTACCAGATAGGGAGAGCAAGAGAAACAGGAGACGGTTGCCTCCTTGACCGCGTGTCCATCCGGTGATCATATTCTTCAGACACAAAGACAGCAGAGTATAGGCAGGCTGCTCGGACGTGTCCATCCGGTGATCATATTCTTCAGACACAAAGACAGCAGAGTATAGGCAGGCTGCTCCGACGTGTCCATCCGGTGATCATATTCTTCAGACACAAAGACAGCAGAGTATAGGCAGGCTGCTCGGACGTGTCCATCCGGTGATCATATTCTTCAGACACAAAGACAGCAGAGTATAGGCAGGCTGCTCGGACGTGTCCATCCGGTGATCATATTCTTCAGACACAAAGACAGCAGAGTATAGGCAGGCTGCTCGGACGTGTCCATCCGGTGATCATATTCTTCAGACACGCCGATGCCTGTGAACCATTCAGTCTTATATATAGTTACACAACACAGCAGAGCTAATGCTCAGGTTGTGTGTGTGTGTGTGTGTGTGTGTGTGTGTGTGTGTGTGTGTGTGTGTGTGTGTGTGTGTGTGTGTGTGTGTGTGTGTGTGTGTGTGTGTGTGTGTGTGTGTGTGTGTGTGTGTGTGTGTGTGTGTGTGTGTGTGTGTGTGTGTGTGTTGTTGTGCTGTGGGCCTGCTGTGGGTCTGGTTGGGTGGCTACATGTTTTACGATGTTGTGTTATTGTCCAGCAGTTATGCCGGTTTATCTTCATTCTTCCTTTAGAAAATATATATTTAGTTTCCATCTTTCAGAACATAGTTGTTTCAGTGGTTTTGTACATTTCTTAACTCGTTATTTTGTTCATAATATAATTGGTCCTTGAATGCTTTTCTAGCCTAGTTTTATTTTTATTTTTATCCCACGATTTTGTAACCCATTGTTCAACCCTGTATCAATTATCTAATGTGATCCTGGGCTCTACACACCCTCCGCCAACCTGGGGAGAGCAACGGACTTGAACTCATGCTTCCTTCATGCCTGAGTGTCCAAGTCGCTCCTTTACACCTGACAGGGGGGAGTTTCCCTGGTTGGACGTAGCGCGTGGAAGGAACACGTTATTCCAACCAGTTCCTTTCCCCTCCATCAGGCCAGGGGGAGGCAGTTTAGAGACCAGGATTACTGCATTACTTTTTGTGAGGGTACCTACCCTAGGGGACACGGGGAGAACATGCAAACTCCACACAGAAAGGCCGTTCTAGCCTAGTTTGTATTGTTACTCCCCTCATCCCCTAGCCTAGCCCTAGACTGTCTGAGATTACCATAATAATATTTAAACTTGAAAATTCAAGCATCTTATTTGGTCAGCTGTTGCAACTTGCCCTCGTCTCCACCCTATTTCACGTCATAAATACATTGTGATTATACTGATCGTTTCTAAAATAATGGTGGTGATCATTTTTATCAGTTATATACTGCTCCAACCCATTCTGGGCGGAAACCCCTTTTGGTGTTTTAACTAAGCATTCTGTTATACTTTAGCTATTGAAAAATAGCAGATCTACAAGCTCATCTACTGGCTCCAGACCAGTACAGGGAAACGTCTTATCAGTACACGCCAGGTTACTAGCCAATAGGAGGAGCCGAGCGTTGCCCAGTGCCTTCCCGGTGCTGGAACAACCCCTCCAGCCTCTACAGCAACACGTATATGAAGCTAACCTACGGAACAATATTGCCTGCCAAAACAAGTACGTTCAGTTCTTTCCTGCTCTGTTTTATGCTGTGTATATTATTTTCAATGTATATTGTTTCTACTCTGTTCTTTTTTTTTAATAAGTCGGGGTTTGTCAAAAATGACATCCCTGGACCTTCTGTGGGATGACCGGTTTCATGTGCCAACTGGCAGGGCCAAGCTAACATAACTTAACCCATTTTGGGCAGGAACTCCTTTTGGTGCTAGCATCATGTTATGCTTTAGCTATTGAAAAATAGCAGATCTACAAGCTCATAGCGCGCCACCGAGTGGCGTGCTATGAGCTTGTAGGTTTGCTATTTTTGAAAAATCAAAGAACGACTGACATAGAAACAAACAAACAAACTTTTCTGAAAACTGTCAGGATGTAGAAGACATTTTTAGAATCTGATCTGGATTCAGCAGTATTAAACCTGGTTTTCTCTCACCCCAACACAAGCTAAACCGGACCGGCCTAAAGCAGATGTTCTAAAGCAGAACATTATGGCAACAGCAGAGAGCAGACTAACTACACTGGGAAACATGAATACTAAGTACTCGTTTAAGTAGGAGAGCACTAATGTATAGTAATCACCTTCAGTCCTTTCAATTGTTACAGGCCAATAGTTAAGCCCTTGGATTGGAATATGATGACTGTTATTTTGTTATTACGCCGTCAAGTCTTCAGCGTTGATTAAGCTCTGGGGGTGCACTGTAACCGATTGTAAAGGATTTTACTGTACAGTAAGTCTCTCTCTCACACACACAGGTATGTGGAGTTAAGGGAGAAGATCCAGAAAGGAGGTGGTGAAAACGCCACAGTGAGACACACTCAGAGGAACAAGAAGCTGCTGGTCAAGGAGCGCCTCCGCCTCCTGTTGGACGATGAGGACTTCCTGGAGCTGTCTCCATTCGCTGGTCTGGGTCTGCCCTATGGGGACATCCCTTCAGCGGGCTGTCTGACTGCTCAGTGACTAGTAGTAACCTAGTAACTAACCTGTCCCTATGGGGACATCCCTTCAGCGGGCTGTCTGACTGCTCAGTGACTAGTAGTAACCTAGTAACTAACCTGTCCCTATGGAGACATCCCTTCAGCTGGCTGTCTGACTGCTCAGTAACTAGTATTAACCTAGTAACTAACCTGTCCCTATGGAGACATCCCTTCAGCGGGCTGTCTGACTGCTCAGTAACTAGTAGTGACCTAGTAACTAACCTGTCCCTATGGGGACATCCCTTCAGCGGGCTGTCTGACTGCTCAGTGACTAGTAGTAACCTAGTAACTAACCTGTCCCTATGGAGACATCCCTTCAGCGGGCTGTCTGACTGCTCAGTGACTAGTAGTAACCTAGTAACTAACCTGTCCCTATGGAGACATCCCTTCAGCGGGCTGTCTGACTGCTCAGTGACTAGTAGTGACCGCCCACCCATGATGATACATAGTCATACCAAACCAAATGCAAAACATACACGCAGGGTTTTGGGAATCGGGTTATGGGGTTAGGGGAGTTACGAGTTTGAGTGTTTAGCAAAATATATCTCTGCTGTCGGGAAGAAACCACCTAACTCCAAAATGAAAATGAAATGAAGAAAACCTTATATATACTTTTATTTATTTATTTAAACAAAGCAATATTGCCTCATCAAAGTTGGTATTTATATATTGGCAATTACTTGCATGAGAGGGGGAGAGGTTGTGGAGTTGCTTTATAGCAGACAGTTTGAGGGTCCAATGGAGTTGAAGAGGTTTTGTCCGAAGAACTTTTTAATACTTTTCATTGGTTCCAATTGGTTTTTGAACCAATAACACACAGACGTCGTAAACTAAAGGGTGTTCAATAGCATTGATTTATGGGGGGAAAAAATCCAAAAACTCAAAAAATGGAGTTGTGTGGTTTTCTCCCGACAGCAATGTGTGTGTGTGTGTGTGTGTGTGTGTGTGTGTGTGTGTGTGTGTGTGTGTGTGTGTGTGTGTGTGTGCGTGTGTGTGTGTTTGTGTGTGTGCGTGCGTGTGCGTGCGACCGTGTCCCTCCAGGCATCGGCAGGATCAACGGTCTGTGGTGTGTCTTCATCGCCAACGACGCCACAGTGAAAGGTGGCACGGCTTATCCAATCACAGTGAAGAAGCAGCTGCGGGCACAGGAAGTGGCGATGCAGAACCGCCTGCCCTGCGTCTACCTGGTGGACTCTGGAGGGGCCTTCTTACCACTGCAGGTACACACACACACACACACACACACACACACACACACACACACACACGCACACAAGCTCGTAGCGCGACACTCGGTGGCGCGCTATGAGCTTGTAGATCTGCTATTTTTCAATAGCTAAAGCATAACACCAAAAGGGGCCCAAAATGAGTTAAACCAGTTCAGAGTGTTTCCACTGAAAATGAATTGGTTCAGAACCGGTTCTGTGAAAGCACCAAGGTTCCAAGAATCTAGAACGGAAGAAACGTTGTAGAAGTTCAAAGTTATTTTGGTGGAAAAGGGGGCCACACAGAAATCTGGTTGTGCCAGAGAGATGCAAGTTGGTTATTAAATTAATTTAACCCTAATTTAACTTTTTATTGCATTTGTAAACTCTGAGTTACAAAATTGTATAAATTAATGAATTCCATTTGGATATCCACTCTTTTGTTTTTGCATGGTTCAATTAGGTATACAATATACAACTACAACTACAGCTTGAGTTTGAGTCATCATTTCAATGTATTCCACTGGTGTGTGTGTGTGTGTGTGTGTGTGTGTGTGTGTGTGTGTGTGTGTGTGTGTGTGTGTGTGTGTGTGTGTGTGTGTGTGTGTGTGTGTGTGTGTGTGTGTGTGTGTGTGTGTGTGTGTGTGTCTCTGTCTGTGTGTGTGTGTCTAGTCAGAGATCTTCCCGGACAAGAACCAGGGAGGGAGAACGTTTTACAACGAGGCCATCATGTCTGCCATGAAGATCCCTCAGGTAAAACAATATATAAAACGCAGCATACTTGTGCAATATACTGTATATAAGTGAATAGACTGCATACAGCCCTCAAGTGCTTGTGTACATAAAGCTCATGAAGTGCAGTGACAGTTCTCTGTGTGCCCTGCAGGTGTCAGTAGTGTGCGGGTCATGCACGGCCGGTGGAGCTAGAGGAAGTTACGCCGGAGGACTTAGGAGGAGCCACGCTGCACGCCGAGTAAGTAGGCCTATAGGTCAATAAATAGAAATAAATGTAAATAAATGAATCAAAAGGATGCCCGAAAGAGAGCCCTCCTGCCCGGTCACATGATGCGTTTTTAACCCATTTTGGGCAGGAACCCTGTTTGGTGTTAGCATTATGTCATGCTTTAGCTATTGAAAAATAGCAGATCTACAAGCTCATAGCGCGCCACCGAGTGGCGCACTACGAGCTTGTAGGTCTGCTATTTTTGAAAAATTGAAGAAGACTGACATAGAAACATAGCTTTTTCAGAAAACTGTCAGGATGCAGAAGACATTTTTAGAATCTGATCTCAGGTCAAAATGGGTCAACATTCATCCATTGAAGTGTAATGAGTTCATATAGCAGTGGAGTGCAAGCTCCACAAACCAGTCTGTCTATCTATGCATCAACATGCAGCACAACCTTTTCAACTCTTAACCTCTCAAACTGTGCTTCTGCTTGTCTAAAGTTAAATGTAAATTTGAGCCAACAACATCCATTCCTTATCCAGAGCATCCTTATCAAGCCACCTCCTCATGCCATGTCTCTACCTGTGCGTCTGTCTGTCTGTCTGTCTGTCTGTCTGTCTGTCTGTCTGTCTGTCTGTCTGTCTGTCTGTCTGTCCACTTCTCTCTTCCCTCTCGCCATGTCTCTCTGTTTCAGGGTGAGCGGCTGTGTGGACCATTTTGCCTGGGACGAGAAGGAGGCGTATGAGTACACCAGAAACATCGATCTCCACCCTCAACTATGAACTCCCAGAGGATGAGGAGGAGGAGGAGGATTCGCTGAGGAAGAGCAGAGGAGAGGAGGAGCCTGTTAATTGTTCTAAAGAGCTGCAGGGACTGGCTCCTCTAAACTACAACCATAGCCTGGATGTAAAAATGGTACATACTGTAACACACACTACACACATACTGTACACATACTGTAACACACACTACACACATACTGTACATACTGTAACACACACTGTACACCGACAGAGGAATAAATATGTGTCTGGTTGGTGAAAAAGGTAGTTACATATCGTTGCTGTCGGTTGGGAAACTTGTACGTCTAAAACGGTTACTTTTCAGAAAGTGGGGGGGGGGGGGAAACAACTGTTCCAATAGATCCAATGTAGTTATTTTAATGTCTAGCTGTTCATATTTATAAAAACCCACAGACAGAGTTAACCACTTTCACTTTTGCATTTTCAAAAATATCAGATCTACAAGCTTACAAATAGATGTAGTGGAGTAAAATAATTGGAAATACTCAAGTAAAGTACAAATACCTCACAATGGTACTTAAGTACAGTACTTGAGTAAATGTACTGAATTACTTCATTAATTACTCCACCACTGGTGCCTGTACAGTGATGATGTCATTGTTTGTGTCTGTCCAGGTCGTTAGTCGTCTGACGGATGGGAGTTGATTCCAAGAGTTTAAAGCTCGCTACGGAACTACCCTGGTGACCGACTTCGCTAAGATACATGGGTAAAAGACACGCACGCACGCACGCACGCACACACAGTCTCCCAGGAATGCACACAGTACATAGACACACAAAGGTGTAAACGTACACGTATCTTGACATTGAGAGCAAGAGTAGCGCACGCTTTCCTCCAAAGCAATAATTGGTGATGTTGAATTAATTTTTTGTCTCTTTCCAATATTATTTGTTCTTCTGTATTTGTACTTTGACATAATACATTTATGCCAATGATTGGTCCGTTAAATCATAAAAGCGAGCATAGCAACAAGCTAGGGATGTCCTGATCACGTTTCTTTGCTCCAGATCAGATAATTTGATTGAGTATCTGCCAATTCCCGGAGCCGATATGTTTATAGAACACTTGACATGTCATATCACGATAGTACAATATCCAAAATCACAGACAATATCCAGAATAATATCATGATATGGATATATTAATATGTCCCGATCATGTTTTTCTTTGCTCCTGATCCATTTCCGATCATTTGAAAATGACGTGATCGGCTCGAGACAAACCCCTACAACAAACAATTAAAGTGTGTGTGTGGGTATGTGTGTGTGTGCGTTTATCAAATATAAATATGATATATAAATATGATTGGAGGGTGCCACGGGGCCGACAGTTATGCCATGGTGAGTGGCTTATCAAATATAAATACGACCGACACCTCCCCTAATCTCTCTCTTACCTTTTCTGTCTCTCTACACACGATTTCTGGACTTAAATCATGCACAGGTTACACCCAAAGTTGTACCAAAGTTCAACATGGCTTTTCATTTGAATCCCTCTGCTTGTCTCTCTCCAGTGCGGGCGAGCCTTTGACCCTAACTTCCTGTTCCTGTGGCCCAATGCCAGAGTGTCTGTGGCAGTGTGGTGGCTCCAGGCCACTGTGACTCACTGTTGCCCCCTGGCGCAGAGGAGAAGGAACAGCAGGCGATGGAGCTTGAGTTGAACAAACGACTGAAGGAGGAGAGCGTTTCCGGGAATCGGTCCGTCGCGGCAGTCAGCCCGCGGGGGTGGAGCTTCTTTTCCATCCACCAGCTGTCTAAAAACTCGGAAATGACGTAAAAGACAGCTTCTTCTGTCGGCAGCTGTCCGCTAAGGTGTGCCCAGGGGGACAGTGAAACAGACTCAAAACCTGGAAACTAGTAGGCCTACTGATGTGGCTATATATTGTATGTCTGTCCATATTTATCTCTGTGTTCTTTCTGTTTTGTTTATGCTTGTCTATATGTCCACCCCCTATGTCCACATTTCTGTAGGTTCTCCTCCGAGACTGCCTGGACATCATCAAACAGCAGCGGTATCAGCTGTCCACAGAGAGGCTGCAGACGCCACTACTTCGCATCTAGAACCTTCCTGCTCCTTTAGGAAGTAGAAACATCTATCATGGATCACGTGGCCTGTCCGTCCCTGGCGGCCATTTCTCGTCAAGCAAGAACAGTTCGAAAGGCTGTTGGAAGAGGATGGTATCTGCCTCGTTTGTTATTTATTTTATAGATCATGATTATACTAATAACTCTACTGTTGTGAAAGTAGTGAAACAGAAATACACGATTTACGATTACTATAATTTAGCAAAATCAACACTAATGTGCACTGTATGTATGTTTGTCTCTCTACTCTTTTTATTTTAAAAGTGGTGTCTTCCCATTGCTTGTAAATTAATACAGACTGAAGAATGATGAGAAGGTGGTTGGCTTTTAACTGATCCTTTTCACAGAAATGTAACTTGTCATGGTTTCAGTCTTGCGCTCAATGATCTCATTTGTTTCCATAAATTTCTTTGCTTTGCTTCCAGTTGTTTGTTGCCTATGTTTGTGTTGGTTGACTTTGCACCACCTCCATTACTTCCAGGAATCGTACACCGTTGCCTTTGTGGGGTTTTGTCCACAGAAACCAATGACTACCTCGTTCTGGGTTGATCTGGGTTGTATGAAACAAACCATATAGATTAAGAACAATGCCTTGGCCAGTGGTAAAGTGCAGCCAATCCCCACCATATCTGTGAAGGTTGTTAGAAAAACACTGCCCTTGGTGGGACTGTTTACAAGTGGGATTTTCTCTTCATTTTAAAGTAATTTGTGATTATATTCTAATCCAAATAAAATGTTACTGCTGTTGGTATTACACACAATAGCCTCAACAATTCCCCTAATTTGTCTTAAATCTTTTCATTTCCAATTCCCTATATCGTCTGTGCAAACTTGAATTGGTAAATCACAGAAAATAATGCATTCCCGTTCATTGACGCTATGGAGCGTAGCACTAATATTTATCACAATTGATTTCACTTTGATGTACTACAGAGAAAATCCTTACTTGAACTAAACATGGTGTTTTTCAAATTTTATATCTGGAGACGTTATGTCCATGCCTTTTTGACAAATGTACTTACACAATCCTTATGTCATTGTTTTTTATTTGTATAAAAATTTAAAATACAAAGAACAAGTTTGTAAATACATTTCATGGACACTATGTAAGCAGTCTATCACAAACTAGCTAATGTGTCTGTTTTTATTAGAGATAATATTGACTTATAGGTAGAAGGGGGTTTTAATATTAACAGTTTTAATATCAAGATAACAATTGTTTTGACAGTTCTCAGAAACATGTCTTCCTCAATGTAGATAAAAAAAAACTATATTTCATAATAAACCTATAACCAGTTTAGAAGGAAAAGACATATATTATACATACATTACATAAACATAAATGGTTCTTTACCAATCCATATGGCACGTGTACACAATATTACAGTGTCATTGTGCTTTGACACAGCCAATAATATAATAATAAACACCGTCCCGGCCTGTGTCTAAGGACGTTAGACTGAAGGATGTGGTTCAGGGTTAGAATCATGGTTTGTACACATCCCATGGTTTAGGATGATGGTTTGTACATCCCGTGGAGAGTGAGCGGTATCAGAGTGTTGACCTCTGCTCTGGCTAGCTCTTTCATCTGCTTGGCGTCCAGCACCAACAGACAGCCTGGTCTCTCTGCCCCCGGCCTTACTAAGACGGTCAGCAGCACACCTGGAGCACAGAAACACAAGAGTCAGAGTAGAGTGTGCCTGTGTAATACGAGCCTGTTAGACTAGCTATGTTTGTCTCTATACACAATACAATCTCCAGTGTTTACCCATTAAAACTGGGAAAGCATCTGTGAACATTTTCGATTTTAGTGTTGGGTTGGGTATTCTTCTTTTCTTTAACCCAGCAAGCCGCATGACGTCATGATGACGTCCTCCGCTGACTCCGGTGACGTTCAGGACTAGGCCAGATCACAGCCCATATGGGGATGATCTTTACGTCATTTTCAGGACGTCTTCACCAGTTTAAATAATATAGCTTATTCTGGGCCAGATCTGACTAGTTATATGACTTTTAAGGCCTCGATCGGACTCTCTGTGATTGATTCCAGGGACATCCGTCTTAGTGGGCAGAATGTATGTTGGTTGAAATCAGGTGACATTCTGGGCCAGATGTGACTAGTCTTGGTTTGTCTTGATCTGGCCACAATCACTGATTCGTCCAGGTCCTGACCGTGCTCGCTCGGAAGTTAAAAAAGTATCCCACTATTTTTGTAACCATTTTTCACCCGGTGCCAATTGCCTAAACTATAATCCTTGGCGCTACTCTCTCCCTCTGCCAACCTGGAGTAGCGTTGGCGAAAACAGCAGATCTACATCTGCTACTTGGGCCGGCTCCCGCGGCCAAATACATTGGCCGGGTGCAATTTGAGGGTGCTTGGCACAGAAATGGCACTAAAAGGTTTGATAATTATTGATTTAAAATGCATTTGTAGAATTGGCCTCTAATGGGTTGATTCTGATTGACTCTGAGTGGAATAATAGGTTCCGTAACTTCCGTTATGGTTCATGTGTGACTGTGTCTCTTACCATGGTCCTCTGTAGCTGTACTATGTGACTGTGTCTCTTACCATGGTCCTCTGTAGCTGTACTATGTGACTGTGTCTCTTACCATGGTCCTCCTCTGTAGCTGTACTATGTGACTGTGTCTCTTACCATGGTCCTCTGTAGCTGTACTATGTGACTGTGTCTCTTACCATCGTCCTCTGTAGCTGTACTATGTGACTGTCTCTTACCATGGTCCTCTGTAGCTGTACTATGTGACTGTGTCTCTTACCATCGTCCTCTGTAGCTGTACTATGTGACTGTGTCTCTTACCATGGTCCTCCTCTGTAGCTGTACTATGTGACTGTCTCTTACCATGGTCCTCTGTAACTGTACTATGTGACTGTGTCTCTTACCATGGTCCTCTGTAGCTGTACTATGTGACTGTGTCTCTTACCATGGTCCTCTGTAGCTGTACTATGTGACTGTCTTACCATCCTCCTCTGTAGCTGTACTATGTGACTGTGTCTCTTACCATGGTCCTCTGTAACTGTACTATGTGACTGTCTCTTACCATCGTCCTCTGTAGCTGTACTATGTGACTGTCTTACCATCCTCCTCTGTAGCTGTACTATGTGACTGTGTCTCTTACCATGGTCCTCTGTAGCTGTACTATGTGACTGTCTCTTACCATGGTCCTCTGTAGCTGTACTATGTGACTGTGTCTCTTACCATGGTCCTCTGTAACTGTACTATGTGACTGTGTCTCTTACCATGGTCCTCCTCTGTAGCTGTACTATGTGACTGAGTCTCTTACCATGGTCCTCTGTAGCTGTACTATGTGACTGAGTCTCTTACCATGGTCCTCTGTAGCTGTACTATGTGACTGTGTCTCTAACCATGGTCCTCTGTAGCTGTACTATGTGACTGAGTCTCTTACCATGGTCCTCTGTAGCTGTACTATGTGACTGTCTCTTGCCATGGTCCTCTGTAGCTGTACTATGTGACTGTCTTACCATCCTCCTCTGTAGCTGTACTATGTGACTGTGTCTCTCACCATGGTCCTCTGTAGCTGTACTATGTGACTGTGTCTCTTACCATGGTCCTCTGTAACTGTACTATGTGACTGTGTCTCTTACCATGGTCCTCCTCTGTAGCTGTACTATGTGACTGAGTCTCTTACCATGGTCCTCTGTAGCTGTACTATGTGACTGTGTCTCTTACCATGGTCCTCTGTAGCTGTACTATGTGACTGTGTCTCTAACCATGGTCCTCTGTAGCTGTACTATGTGACTGAGTCTCTTACCATGGTCCTCTGTAGCTGTACTATGTGACTGTGTCTCTAACCATGGTCCTCTGTAGCTGTACTATGTGACTGAGTCTCTTACCATGGTCCTCTGTAGCTGTACTATGTGACTGTCTCTTGCCATGGTCCTCTGTAGCTGTACTATGTGACTGTGTCTCTTACCATGGTCCTCCTCTGTAGCTGTACTATGTGACTGTGTCTCTTACCATGGTCCTCCTCTGTAGCTGTACTATGTGACTGTGTCTCTTACCATGGTCCTCTGTAGCTGTACTATGTGACTGTCTCTTGCCATGGTCCTCTGTAGCTGTACTATGTGACTGTGTCTCTTACCATGGTCCTCCTCTGTAGCTGTACTATGTGACTGAGTCTCTTACCATGGTCCTCTGTAGCTGTACTATGTGACTGTGTCTCTTACCATGGTCCTCTGTAGCTGTACTATGTGACTGTGTCTCTAACCATGGTCCTCTGTAGCTGTACTATGTGACTGTCTTACCATGGTCCTCTGTAGCTGTACTATGTGACTGTGTCTCTTACCATGGTCCTCCTCTGTAGCTGTACTATGTGACTGTGTCTCTTACCATGGTCCTCTGTAGCTGTACTATGTGACTGTGTCTCTTACCATCGTCCTCTGTAGCTGTACTATGTGACTGTGTCTCTTACCATGGTCCTCTGTAGCTGTACTATGTGACTGTGTCTCTCACCATGGTCCTCTGTAGCTGTACTATGTCTATGTGACTGAGTCTCTTCCATCGTCCTCTGTAGCTGTACTATGTGACTGTGTCTCTTACCATGGTCCTCTGTAGCTGTACTATGTGACTGTGTCTCTTACCATGGTCCTCTGTAGCTGTACTATGTCTATGTGACTGAGTCTCTTCCATCGTCCTCTGTAGCTGTACTATGTGACTGTGTCTCTTACCATGGTCCTCTGTAGCTGTACTATGTGACTGTGTCTCTTACCATGGTCCTCTGTAGCTGTACTATGTGACTGTGTCTCTTACCATGGTCCTCTGTAGCTGTACTATGTGACTGTTTCTCTTACCATGGTCCTCTGTAGCTGTACTATGTGACTGTGTCTCTTACCATGGTCCTCTGTAGCTGTACTATGTGACTGTCTCTTACCATGGTCCTCTGTAGCTGTACTATGTGACTGTCTTACCATCCTCCTCTGTAGCTGTACTGTGTGACTGTGTCTCTTACCATGGTTCTCTGTAGCTGTACTATGTGACTAGGGATCGTTAGGATTTTTTCGAGACCGGTACCGATTCCGGTTCTGCTTATCGATTCCGGTTCTTAACGGTTCCCTATTTCGGTTCCAAAATGGTATAAAATAACTTAAATAAGAGGTCAAATGTTTATTTAACAAAAAAGCTCAATGTCAATTTGAGTATATATATAATGTACAATGAATAGTGTAACATCCTCTCCTTTATTGAGCCATTTGTGGATAATATAGTGATTATTTTAAATATAATATATCTATTCTGTATTTACCCAGGGCAATAGTGTTGTAGGCTACTTCTCTTACTACTAACTACTGACAATGACAAATAAAAGCATGTCTGAGATCTGAGAGCAACACACACACACACACACACAAATTAGCATCGCTAATGGGGGGGGGCATTTCCAGCCGATAGGTGAGAACGGCTTTGCCGACGTGCGAATGGTGGGATCATTGAAAACAAAGGCGGCTTGCAGAAATGTGCATGCTGCCAGAGTAGGCTATCATTTGTTTTTTTTTCTTGTTTTTTCGCCACCTCTCTTCGACAGTTCGACTGCAAGCTCTAAAGTTAATTATAGTTTAGTTTAATTAATTTAGAGTCTAAACTAATTGAGCCTCTGGAGTCTGGACCCTACGCCGTGATCACACACACAGACACACACGCATCCGAGGTGGGTTGATGTTGATTCAATGCTGTGCAGCGCACATGCATGATCATGCAGTGAGGCAACTCAGGCAGCAGAGCACAAGACTCCTGTCCCCTCTCTTAAAAGTTGCCTCCCATAAACTTCACTTGAAAATTACGTTTAAGAAACTTTAATAATGATGTTGCTTCAATGCTTCTCTGCACCGCGCGTCTCTCTGTCTCTACACTCCTCGACAACTCCATGCAGAGAAATAGCCCCGCCTCTGCAAGCCACAAGCCCACAACGCGTCGCTGATGCAACGCGGTGTAGGCTTGTAGATCAGCTCTGTTCTCTGCGCTTCTATTAAAAGGGTAGAAAATAAATAAATAGCGTGTGACCGCGTGTCTGTGAGAACCGATAGAGAGAACCGAAATTGAATTATTGTAATGGGTACCCGGTACCCAGGCACGTTCGGTTCGGTACATACTTGGTCCCGAGTTTCGGGACCCACCCCTATATGTGACTGTGTCTCTTACCATGGTCCTCTGTAGCTGTACTATGTGACTGTCTCTTACCATCGTCCTCCTCTGTAGCGTCCGGTGTTGGTATGAATAATGGTTCTGACGGGTAGGAGTCCTCCTCCTGCCACACCCATGTCTCTTTGGTCTGCACGTTCAGCTTAACAATCTACAATGACAGGCAACCATGTCAGCAATTGTTGTTTTGTATTTTGTATTTTTTTATTTTATTTTTTACGATCCATTACAAATATCAATCTCCTATATGTGTACTATCAGTGTGTAAATTGCCAAGCTACAACAATGAATTATGCTTATACCCTGTCTGGTATGAAGTGGTAGAGTCCCAGGCCATAGGCACACTGATAGTTCTCTCAGTTCTCGCCCTGTTCTTACACTGATAGTTCTCACCCTGTTCTTACACTGATAGTTCTCACCCTGTTCTTACACTGATAGTTCTCACCCTGTTCTTACACTGATAGTTCTCACCCTGTTCTTACACTGATAGTTCTTACCCTGTTCTTACACTGATAGTTCTGACCCTGTTCTTACACTGATAGTTCTCACCCTGTTCTTACACTGATAGTTCTTACCCTGTTCTTACACTGATAGTTCTCACCCTGTTCTTACACTGATAGTTCTTACCCTGTTCTTACACTGATAGTTCTTACCCTGTTCTTACACTGATAGTTCTGACCCTGTTCTTACACTGATAGTTCTTACCCTGTCTGGTATGAAGTGGTTGAGTCCCAGGCCGTAGGCAAACTGATAGTTCTTGCCATTGCACTTTGAATAGTTGATCTGGGGAAATTCAAAGGCTGACAGAGACAGACAGAGACACACACCATGAGACGGAAATGGAGAATTGAAGATATACTCACATTTACTTATAATAAACCTACGGTAATATCTCGTAATAAGATGCACTGTGTGTGTGTGTGTGTGTGTGTGTGTGTGTGTGTGTGTGTGTGTGTGTGTGTGTGTGTGTGTGTGTGTGTGTGTGTGTGTGTGTGTGTGTGTGTGTGTGTGTGTGCGTGCGTGTGTCTCACCCTGTCGAGGTCCAGAGAATAGAACTTCCGGTTCCAGCCAGATTGTTCCATCACTGCAGAGAACAGCTGTTGCCGTGGTGTAGGGCAGGGAAATCAGATTTTTGCCCTGCTCTTCCTAACACACACACACACACACACACACACACACACACACACACACACACACACACACACGATATACAGTACATTTGAAAACAGCCAGTCACTTTATAATTTTTCCTCTTTGTTGCATATTACACATTTTTCTCCCCAATTAAGTTGTTTTGCCAATAAGGGCCTTTCTCGGCCCCACCCTTCTCCCATTGTTTATATTGTGTTTAGTTTCCAAGATGGCCGCAGCACCAGGAGGGGGCCGGAGGTGAGCGGGCGGGGTCGACATATGCCCTTATTGGGCTGCATTCAAGACACCTGACTTGTGTCTGACACCTGACTTGTGTCTGAACACAACTTTGATGGATGTGTTCTGCTTCCCCTCCCCCCATCAAACAAAATGTTTGGTCAAACCATATGGGCTTCCATTGGAAATGCATTGGAGGGTTCATTAAACACAGACACAAGACAGACGCAAGACAGGTGTCTTGAATTTGTGAATGCAGCCCAGTAAGGGCATATGTCGACCCTTTATATAGAATATAGAAAGGGTCGACACAATGTAGAACTTTTGAGGTTACGTTTAGGGTTAGGTTTAGGTTTAGGCTTAAAGGTGGTTTAAAAATTAAAATAGCTCTATATTCTTCCACCATGTTTGTTCAGAGGGATCTCCCTGTCTTTCCAGCTCTTTAATAAACGGAAAATACATTTTCAGGTCGGGATATCAATTTCATCCAATCACGACACAGGATTAACAGTTGAAATAGGAACTGATTAAAGAAATAGTCCACCCAAACAATTACTTATTTTCTATCAATTACATTACACACCCCATGAATCCTTGAATCAATGGATTTTTGTTTGAGCTCCTGATTGGATGAAACTGACAACCCACCTAAAATGTATTTTTTAGGGGCGCTAACCCCTCTGACGTCTGGCTTTCGGAAATTACGTCATATGGCAGCCAAGTCTATGGACTTTTTAAAATGTTTGATAGAGTACTAAACATGACGTCATGTGGCAACCACGTCTAAGGACTTTTAATGTTTGTTTGGCTGAAGGGAGGGGGAGGTCCCTGTTACTGAACAAACACTTGACAGCAATGATTACTCTCAGAATATAAAGCTTTAAACTTTTAACAAAAGCTCTTTGTTTTCACTAGTATTATCACTTATATGGCACCTACTAAAATGCAAAGGCTTTTGGCCTCCCAAAGAACAATACAAGAAGTGTGTGTGTGTGTGTGTGTGTGTGTGTGTGTGTGTGTGTGTGTGTGTGTGTGTGTGTGTGTGTGTGTGTGTGTGTGCACATGTGTGTGTGGCTGTGCGTGTGCATGTGTGCGTGTGCGCGTGTGCATGTGCGTGTGTGTGTGTGCGTGTGTGTGCGTGCGTGTGTGTGTGTGTGTGCTTACCCTGTGTATATCCAGAGGCAGAACATATCGTCTGACCTCAGGTTGTGGAGCGGTCATTGCAGCTTTCTTCACTTCTTCCCATTCCTGCTTCAGGTTAGCTAAGTACAAGTACTTATAAACAAACTCATACCTAGAGACAGACAGACAGACAAAGAGAGGGAAATAGGTTAGTCACTGGAAGTCATTCGCACATGTTTCGTCAGAAAACTGCAGGCATACACTCGGAGTGATCAGTATTAAAATGGTAAATAAATGGTGAATTTATGTAGCGCTTTTATCCAAAGCGCTTTACATAGACATGTGCATTACATTCACCCATTCATACACCAATGGCGGAGGAAACCATGCAACGCACCAGCCTGCACATCGGGAGCAATTATGTAGTAGTGAGTCTTGCTCAAGGACACTTTGACACCAACTCTGGGGGAGCCTGGGATCGAACTGGGAACCTCGCGGTTGCCATCCGGCCGATCTACCGAGCACTCTACCCCCTGAGCCACTGGTCTACCGAGCACTCTACCCCTGAGCCACTGGTCTACCGAGCACTCTACCCCCTGAGCCACTGGTCTACCGAGCACTCTACCCCTGAGCCACTGGTTTACCGAGCACTCTACCCCCTGAGCCACTGGTCTACCGAGCACTCTACCCCTGAGCCACTGGTTTACCGAGCACTCTACCCCCTGAGCCACTGGTTTACCAAGCACTCTACCCCCTGAGCCACTGGTCTACCGAGCACTCTACCCCCTGAGCCACTGGTCTACCAAGCACTCTACCCCTGAGCCACTGGTCTACCAAGCACTCTACCCCCTGAGCCACTGGTCTACCGAGCACTCTACCCCTGAGCCACTGGTCTACCAAGCACTCTACCCCCTGAGCCACTGGTCTACCGAGCACTCTACCCCCTGAGCCACTGGTCTACCGAGCACTCTACCCCTGAGCCACTGGTCTACCAAGCACTCTACCCCCTGAGCCACTGGTCTACCGAGCACTCTACCCCTGAGCCACTGGTCTACCGAGCACTCTACCCCTGAGCCACTGGTCTACCGAGCACTCTACCCCTGAGCCACTGGTCTACCGAGCACTCTACCCCTGAGCCACTGGTCTACCAAGCACTCTACCCCCTGAGCCACTGGTCTACCGAGCACTCTACCCCTGAGCCACTGGTCTACCGAGCACTCTACCCCTGAGCCACTGGTCTACCGAGCACTCTACCCCTGAGCCACTGGTCTACCAAGCACTCTACCCCTGAGCCACTGGCGCCCCCCAATGTGTAGTTACTATACACAATAAACATTAGTGTAGATAGACAAGGTTCTCTCGCTCACAATTTACTTTAACCCATTTTGGCCTGACGTCGATATTAAAGCCCCGTTCAGACCTAAAGAAGCTAGAAAAAAAAGCAAAGCAGAAATCATTTCGACGCAGCTTTTACAGTTTTCTGAAATACCTCATGTTTCTGTACCCAAAAATGATATGTAATTGGCCACGGACCCCCATCTAAAAATATGTTGTTTCAGGGACCAACCCCCAGAAGCAAAGATTTGTGTTGAAAACGTTCACTCTGAAAGAATATATATTGAAAGATTTGCCCCACATTTTCACTATTTTTCAAAAATAGCAGACCTACAAGCTCGTAGGGCTCTATGAGCTTGTAGATCTGCCATTTCTCAATAGCTAAAGTGCAAAAAGAATGCTTAAAACACCAACTGGGGTTCTCACCCAAAATGGGTTAAACATACATCACGTGCATGCACGCCGTATACGCACCCTTTCCATGTGCAGAGGTCAACTACAATGAATCCCTGGTCTTCATAGGTGTTGATGTGGTGGAATATGTTGAAGGCTGAGGTTCTGAACCTGTGGCTGCTCAGATATTCTGCTGGAGTTCTGCTGGCCAGGTGGATCCATGTCTGCAATGGAATGGCACAATGAAGCACGCACATCCACTCACTGGAAGCAGGTGCCAAGCAGGCAGATTAGAATGATGGAGAAAAACGATAAGGCCCGCACACTGGATGATGCTCCAAAACGTAATGGTTCCTTTACAGTACTATGGACGTGACGTTTCAAGCCTCTCGGCTCTCTTTGTGTGTGTGTGTGTGTGTGTGTGTGTGTGTGTGTGTGTGTGTGTGTGTGTGTGTGTGTGTGTGTGTGTGTGTGTGTGTATAAATGTCAGGAACACAGGAAAACGCAATTAACAAAGGCACACAATCATGCATATACGAACATGCACGTGTGTGTGTGTGTGTGTGTGTGTGTGTGTGTGTGTGTGTGTGTGTGTGTGTGTGTGTGTGTGTGTGTGTGTGTGTGTGTGTGTGTGTGCACGCACGCACACACACACACAACCACTCACTCCTCTACTCCTCTACTCCTCTCCTACCCCTAAGGTCTCGTTGGACTCAAAGCAGTCCATATAGCTGGTTCCCCTGATGGTCCAGGCGGTCAGGAACTTCAACAGGTTGATCTTTATTGGCTGCTCCACGAACACAAAGTGGTTCTCTGTCATACCAAAACTACAGTAGAGACAGACAATCTATTAATATCATCCATTTATGGAGTCAGGAAAAACACCTGTAATTTAAAGTATCTTTGCAGTATTTGTCAGATTCTATAATCCTGATGCACTACAGCACCATGTAGTATTGGTGCCATAATATAATATAATATAATATATATAATATAATATAATAATATAACACGGTTCTCATCATCATCAACATGATCAGCTCTCATTATCAACATATACAACTTTTGTCAGAGATAACAAACATGTGGGCTATTATTATTATTATTTTTTTTATCCCACAATTTTGTAACCCATTTTTCACCCCTGTGTCAATTATCTAATGTGATCCTGGGCTCTACACACCCTCCACCAACCTAGTCCCCATATATGGGGGACAAGGGGAGAGAAACGGACTGTGTCCAAGTCGCTCCTTTACACCTGACAGGGGGGAGTTTATATTAAATATGTGTCAAAGATGTGTCGATGCAGTGTATATTCTATCACAAAACAAGTTGTGTTGAAAAGTAACACAATAAAACATTAAACTATTGTTGAATAATGAGATTGGAAATAATCAAAAAAAAATCTCTCTTATTTCCTGAGAATCCTTTGTTAGGGTTAGGAAATCCTGCTCAGCTCAAAGGTGACCAACAGGGTAGTAATGAATGAAGTCATACCCAGAGAGTTTGCAATGATCACCAACTGGTCTGGTGAGGACGCTTTAGAATTCAAAACGGAATTGTGAATGCAGGATGTTTTTAGAATGTGCAACCTACCTACCTGTGTATATAAGAGGGTTTGAATCTCTCGTTGCTGGGTAGTTGTAGCACAACCTGTGCTTTCTCTATGGGATCTGACCTGTCTGGATCACAAGGTAAACAAGGGACTCAACATCATCTTCAATTCACAAAGAATAAAAAACATAACATCCATGTCTAATAAAATGTATGTTGTAATTTATTTCTCCACTTCACAAGGCAACATTGCTTACCCACACATATAACCGATTTGCACAATTAGATTATTGATAAAAATCACACTTGTGTGAATTGAGGGGCGCCTACTGTATATCGGCCGCATGACGTCTTAAGGGCGATGCATACTCCAGTTATTAGATGATAACCTACTCACCGCGGTGGTTGGGAAAACTACAACATGACGTCACTGAGCCGCGGTGATAAGAGACTCACTTCTCACCCCAGCACATCTCTCTGTGTTTACTAAAACTACAACAGGACGTCACTGAGCCGCGGTGGTAAGAGACTCACCGCTCACCCCAGAACATCTCTCACATGTTTACTAAAACTACAACATGACGTCACTGAGCCGCGGTGGTAAGAGACTCACCGCTCACCCCAGAACATCTCTCTCTGTTTACTAAAACTACAACAGGACGTCACTGAGCCGCGGTGGTAAGAGACTCACCGCTCACCCCAACACATCTCTCTGTGTTTACTAAAACTACAACATGACGTCACTGAGCCGCGGTGGTAAGAGACTCACCGCTCACCCCAAACACATCTCTCTGTGTTTACTAAAACTACAAAATATATTACAAATATTAAAGTCCATGGACTTGGCTGGCAAACAATTTATGTCATAACATAAGCGCTCAAAACAAACATTTAAAATCCCATAGACTTGGCTGCCATATGACATCATCTTCAAAAGCCATGCATTGGAGGGGCTATAGCGTCCCTCAAAAGAAAAATAAATAAATAACGAGTAGCCTACAAAGCTGCCACAAGCCCATCAGTAAACACCAATAATGAACAACTGCAGTCACTTGACGTCGGCCCATACCTTCCTGGATGGGAGGGATCTTCACGACGTTGTAGGCCAGACACATGTTCTTCCCAAAGCAGTTGCCGATATTATAGACCGTTCCGTCTGCCTCTATGTGGGGGTGGGCGGTCACCCCGTTCACTGAGATGTAATCACACAGGTCCACCTGTCACAGACACACAGGGCTGCACGTCAATGTCGTATCAGACAACACAAAATCATGAAAATCCATTTTGACTCTCATGGAATGGAAAGGAATGGAATGTTGTGCATGAATCATGCTAGGTTTCATCATGGCGTGCATATACCAATCTGCCACTCTATGTGCTCTCACCTTCTTCAGGGTCTGCAGGGTTTCTGGATCCACCTTGGTGATGAAGTTGGTCTCTGTGACGGCATAAAAGTCTTCACCAACCGGATAGATGTTCACACAGCAGTTGTCGGTCACCTCAATCCCCTTGAAGTAGGTAAAGAACCTACAAAACACATATTTAGATGCACACAGTCGCACGCGCGCACGCACGCACGAGGCATGAAAGGCACTCTATATTCAATGTTATGTGGCCCAAAATAAAATGTACCTACCTAATCTACCTAATCACTAAAGATGTTCATATACAATTTTTAAAGTCAAAGTAAAAGGAATCTGGTTATGTTCCCAATGTAGGCTATAGTTGACATATTGTGTATAAAATGATACATACCATAGTTAATCTAACACTTAACTAGCCCTAAATCCTGTAGAATAAGTATGGGGGGTAGAAAGTCGGTCAAATTGGTCAGGAAACCCTTTTGACCCATCGAAGCGGTTACTTACTGCACACAGTTTGGGGTTTACACGTACCTGGAGAAGATGTTTTTGCATGGGTCTGGGTAAGCTGCTGTCCCAAACTCAGTGATGACCAGTCTGTTCTCTGTCATGGAACGCACATATGAATCAGACTGCAGAAACCTACACACACACACACGCACACACACACACACACACACACACACACACACACACACACACACACACACACACACACACACAATGAATGCTGCAGGAAGATCTTGCAATCCACATTCTGTGGTTAAGCATTATTTCTGAATGCAGCTTGGATCCATGAACACAGCCAATCCCGTAATATAATATAACACACTTTATTCCAGATGGAATTGGAAAAGGATTTTTTTGTGGCCAACAGCAACTGACTGACAGTGAGTGAGTGAGTGACTTCTGTGTGTTTTCTACCCACAGCAACATTCCAGTTCCAGCAGTTTCTTCTAATCTAAGATAAACAACTTATCCTACCACCACCGGTAACACAAATCCACTGGGAATTCACAGAATAGAAAATAGAATCCGGCCGAGGCAAGCAATGTAGCCTATTAGGGACGGGAATTTTTATGTTTGGAGTTTTGGTCTAAACATTGTGGCAAAAGATTTTGAAAATGGTTTGATACTGTAGTTAGCCAAACAGTCAAGGCTCCAAAAAGACACTTAAAACAGAGGAGAAGCTCCCTCCTCTATTGCAGCACTTGGACCTTCCCAATCAACAGGATTGCCACTGCAGAGGGGAGAGGTAACTTACAATAAATTCAATAAATAAACATAATTAAAAAAGTAGTAAAAGTAGTATACTTCAGCAATGCATTTCCCAGTACTATCAATGATAAAACATATAATTCATAACTTGACCTGCCACTTCCAGGCCGGCTGATTGGTGAATTAATTGGAAACAAACAAGTGTATAGTCAAGTGTATGCAACAATGTCCCCGTTCATTGTCTATGTCTCGTGACAAATTGTATTTTTGATTTGTTTTCATAGCAAGTTATTTAAACATTATTTCAATTGCAACATTGAACTGTTTCACGTTCCTTAGAGATAATCTGCTTTAGTGGGCAGAGCATTTCTAATCCTAGAATTTGCTAAATAAATCAGCAAATTTCATCATGTTTCAATCAAGTTTGGTCTTGGTGATATACTGTTGTGCAGACTTGTTCTTTCTTTTGATACTTGCACAACAAAATATATGGATGTACTTACTGTATGCATGGATGTGCTTATTCATTACCATGTGAACATTTCTCTCATGGAGATTATAGGACTATATAATCATCAAACTTTGTATGCAGACTCCCACATTTCTTCAAATGTGCCTCATGGTGGTGCTATGGTGCTGTAACAGGCTGCTTCATGTTTTGGCCTATAACTCTTGAACCGCAGATTGTTGCAACAGATTGTTTTTTTTATAGTTTTTTTTAGATTAAATGTATTGTCACTGCACATAGTAGTATACAAATACTTTGACAATGAAATGAATAGTGGCGTCTAGCCAGAGTGCAATACAGTAATGCAATAATGGGAATAAATACACTTGTTGTTGAATGTACAGAATGTACAGTATGTACAGTAGTATATAAGAAATAGAAAATAAATAGAAAAATAGGCAATGAAGTATAAATAGAAATAAGGAGTATGCGTATATATACACACCCACCCACACAAGCCATAAGCCATAACATGCTAGTGTATGTAAGTATGGTGTGAGCATGAGAGTTCAGATGGGAAGGAGGAAGGGGGGACGGAAGGGGGTATCATTGTTCAGTGTCATTGAGGAGGGGCAGAGTTCAGCAGGGAGACAGCAACAGGAAAGAAGCTGTTCCTGAGCCTACTAGTGCGGGAACCAATAGACCTATAGCGCCTCCCGGATGGAAGAAGGGCAAAGAGTCTGTGGTTTGGGTGAGAGGGGTGCCAGGATGCCTCTCGCCCTACGCAGACATCTTTTGCGGTTACGTAGGTCGCAGATTACTATGAAAAACTGCAAAACCCGCCGGTCGCTCCGTCACACTACCATATATGTCCATCAGTCCCTCACGCCTTGTGACACGCTCCATATATGGCCGTCTCCATATATGAAGACCATTCACGACACTACCTCATCAAACCCTGGATACTAGCCATACATGGAAAATACAGGATCATCACCTAGATCTACCATATAGTCATATATGGAGCCGGCCAGCAACTCTACATCTGACCTCAAACCTCAAAACCTTAGATCTCCATATATGGAGCTGACCTGTTCTGACATTCCATATGTTGATGATCCATCCCCACCTGTCCTTCCTCTTCGATGTCTCCCTTTTGACTGATACCTGTCCATTTAAACTCTACATGGGCCCGCCCCAAAGTTATTAGTGCAACCGCCAACCGTGCCCGGCAGCCGGCGAAAACTAGCAATCACCCAGCAGTCTGCAGTCACCCAGGCCGATGCGTGCACGCTCTAAGGGCAACTTATGTTATGGAAAAACGTGTTATTGAAGAATATTCAAACAGAGAACCAGCATTACAGACTATAGGATCAGACATTCTGTACTGGACTGGCAGACCCTCAGGGCAGAAGCCTCTTGAGGTGTCATATTTCTATTGGACACCTCTTATACCCAGAGATGTTATCCTAAATGGTCATAGAACGTTCATGTACGTCCAATATCCACATTAAAACACATTCTGCTGACAGAGTGTAGGAGAGTCCAACCCATGGGTGGAGCCAGCTGCTGGATTGACAGCTACAGTCAAAGAGGTCAATGGTTCAAATACAATTAAATAGAACAGAATGACATTTCCTTTTGACTTTCACATGGTTTTGTTTAATTGCAATAATGAATCATTAACCCATATGTTCCAATTTGTTTTGGTCTAATACACTCAGAATCCCACATAAAAGGGGAGTTTAGCAACTATGTTATAAATAAACGTTTAAACTACCTCGATTCAGTAGTGACTATAGTGAGCATGGGTTATTGCCATGCTGGCTAGTGGTGGACAACTGGACATCTTTGTCAAAATTCTATTTTTGCCATGTTGGACATACGAATGAGCCTTAAATGAGCAGGTGTGTAACTCTATAAGCTACGGGGCTCATTGAAAATAAAAGGTTTGAGAACCACTGTCCTAGTGGACTCCTAATGTGTCATACATAGTGTCATATTATGTCATACATATTCTGAGGAAAACCTGGAGACTGACACTCAGTAATTGGGTCTTATGACCAAAATAAGAACATAATGTTATAAAAAAAACAAAAGAATGTTGCCATGGACAAGACCAAGACCAAGGTCGTGAATCCAGCCGGCCGAAATGAGTTTTCTTCGACGGGTGGCTGGCATCTCCCTTAGAGATAGGGTGAGAAGTTCAGTCACACGAGAGAGACTCGGAGTAGAACCACTGCTCCTTCGCCTGGAAAGGAGTCAGCTGAGGTGGTTCGGGCATCTGGTTAGGATGCCTCTCGGGCACCTCCCTAGGGAGGTCCTCGGCACACATCCCACTGGAG
Organism: Protomyctophum parallelum; assembly: GCF_964188405.1. Lineage (NCBI taxonomy): Eukaryota > Metazoa > Chordata > Actinopteri > Myctophiformes > Myctophidae > Protomyctophum > Protomyctophum parallelum. Next base: position 40,899,743 of record NC_139701.1, on the reverse strand, counting down.
AGGGAAGTCTGGAGCACTCTGGCGGAGCTGTTGCCCCTGCGACCCGACTACGGATAAGCGGTTGAAGATGGATGGATGGATGGATGGATGGATGGACAAGACCAAGTCTTTGCCACGGTCGGGCACATTTGTCCTTGTACGGACATGTGGATGACCCCTGGTAGTGTGAGCAGTGCACTCACCTCCTGTAGTAGGTCACATGGCCGTCCTTCAGGTCAAACTTGTGTATGAGAGCCTGTCCATCAAACACGTGGTTTAATGGTTCTGAACCTATCTCAAAGAGACCCGGCCCCATCCGCAGGACACTGCCTCCCAGCCACGATGGTATGATACCTACACAATGACACACACGCACGCACGCACGCACACATGCACACACACACACACACACACACACACACACACACGCACACGCACACGCACACGCACACGCACGCACACACACACACACACACACACACACACACACACACACACACACACACACACACACACACACACACACACACACACGTCAGCCATGATAGTGAAGTAATGTAAACATAATTATAATATAGTAACTTTTGAGAGCATTTTGTTGGTTCTGGTATGATAAAAGCAGTGGTGTTGTAAAGTAACAAAGTACATTTACTCAATTACTGTACATAAGTACACTTTGGAGGATTTAAAAAAAAAATCAGTATTTTATTCAATACTATCTTTGCAAATATTGCACTTTTACTTAATTACAATTATTTGAAAACTTTAGATTTGAAAATAGCCAATCTACATTATACATTTGTATACATTGGAAAACTTGTAAAATGACACATTCTGCATAATGAGTACTTTTACTTTTGGTCATTTAAGTCCATTTTGAATTCTGCACTTTTACTTGTAACGGAGTATAGTTCTACTGCAGTATTGATACTTTTACTTTGTAAAACATTGAGTTCTTCTTCCACCACAGTAGCCTCGGTTGTTCCTACCAGTGACTTCAGCGGCTAGGGGTTCGCTGAGTTCCTCCACCGTCTCAAATATCTTTCTGTAGCCTCCAGCGGGATGCTCCAGCCTGGACACACAGAGGCCACTTTTTAAATGGTTTTATTTTGTGGCTTTCGGAAGGGACAGACAGTAGGCTGACAGGAAATGGGGAGAGAGATGGTGGGGGGGAAGACATGCAGCAAAGGCCGTCGGGATCGGGAGTCGAACTCGCGGCACACTGCCAGACTGGATTACCAGCTGTTAAGGAATTTTAGACTTACAATCAAAAAATGGAAAGAAGTCAAAGTCCAAATCAAGTAAGAGGTCAAAAGTGTTGAGAACACAATCACTAGTTTATTACAAGACCGGTCCCGGAGCAGCACAACACCAGAGCGTTATGACAACTCCCAATTACAGGTTTCCATCCTCTCTTATACACTTCGAGAAGGCTCCAAAGAATAAAAAATACACATGGTTGAGAATGCACCAAACACTTCTTTAACACATAGCCTTATATGGTTTAACACATGTCCTTGTATGCTGTTGTTGTAGTCTGCTAGTCTAAACACAAATAGGTTGTTGACTGCTGGTAACAGGTGGAAGAGTATTTTCTCAGTTCTCAGTTAGCTCACATAGACTGAAATGTAATTTTCCCATTACACAGCCAATTAAGGTGCCTGGACCGCTGAGCCACGGCCTCAGGCCAAGTGAGGCCACTTTTAATCTCCTGGCCCACTTTTACATCCTCACCAATTTGAAGGTGTTTTGGAGAATTTCTGAATTTTACTTTTGACAGACTTTTTGAAAATGTTTCACCTATAATGACATGCACCAAAATATGGATTGCATAACTAATGGGGCTATTATGTAAACTAAAACTCCCCATTGGCTAACTAGAGCTGTTTTCAAGCAGTTACAAAACAACAACAAAAACAACAACAACAACAACATGAATAAGACAGAATGTGCTAATGATTTTTTTTTTTAACTGGAAAAAGTACTTATATCTTCATCCAAAATGGGTCTAATCCTGTGAAACATCTAGAACAATCCATAGGAAGGAATACACCGTACTAATGCGCCATCAATGGTGCAGTTCTGTGTCTGAGTACTCCTTTTAGTTTTAGAAAGAAGAAGAAGAAAATGCTGAAGTAGCTCTAGCTTTCTTTACTGGCAATGTTGTGGGAAAGGAAAAGGGAAAAAGAACTACTCACCGACTGACCATCTTGCTTTAGCAAAAAAGATGCAGACACCCTCCACATGCACAAATAACTAACAAACACACATTGAGCAGCTGAGTGGTTGGTGTTGTTCTCAAACCACAGAATAATTTCCTGTGGAGAGAGATGGAGGCTAAAGTCCCCCTTCTCTCGTCACCTCCCCCTCTCTCCTCCTCCTTTTCTGTTGCCTCTAACTCTCCACTGCTATGCTCCCCTTTCCCCCGTCATTCCTATCTTTCACCATTTCTGTCTTTGTCTGTCCATCTCCTCTCATCTCCTTTAGTTTCTCATCTATCACCTCATCTATTACGCCCTGGGCTCTATACCTCCTTTCCTTCACTCTCCTTTTCCCAACACGTCCTCTCCACCCAGCCTTCTCTTTCTTCCCATCTATCTATCTATCTATCTATCTCATTCTCTCTTCACTCCATTCCTTCCCTCTTCTCCCCCTTTCCCATATCCGACTGTATGTTTTCCTGTCCATTGACCCCCCACTTTCTCCAGGCATTCCCCTTTCTCCTCCCCTTTCTGGTTCTGTTAGCCCATAGCCTACTAGAACAGTCTGTCTTTTGTCTCCTCTCCTTTCAGTCGTCTGGCCCTTGGCTCCCTACAGAATGTTTTCCAGGCCCTGAACAAGGTACTTGCTAACCTGGACACACACGCAAGCACGCACAAACATACATACACGCATGTACGACGGCAGTGCGGTTCGCACTGTGTGTGTGTATTGGTATGTGGAGGGAGACTCAGCTCAAAGACTAGCTAATCAGTTCCAGACAGACAGTCCCAACAATCCACTTTAATTGGCCAGCTTTAGTGTGAGTGAGTGAGTGAGTGAGTGAGTGAGTGAGTGAGTGAGTGAGTGAGTGAGACACGCGCGCATGCACGTCGCATGCACACGCACACACACACACACACACACACACACACACACACACACACACACACACACACACACACACACACATGGGGGGAGAGATTCATCATTAATGACACATATTGTCTTCTGTGATCTCGGATTGGATGAATGGACATTGGGGATGAAAAGAATGATGAATGGATGAAAGCACAAAAGGGTCCTGTTAATTAATGGTTTATTGAATTTAATAAAGGATAGGCAGAGCCGTAATGTATCATTCTAGGCCTTAATTGTTGCTGGGAACTTTCACTGCATAGCCTACTAGCAGAGCTAACTGCTACAGGCACCACTTTCTTATGACCCGCTCCAGGATATCCTGCCACATAAACCCAATTCTGGCCTCCCATTCTGGCCTCCCACCATGGCCAGGCACCGTCCTCAAGTCAATATACTGTATGTGACATGCTCCACCCACATCTACCCAGAAGGACTCTTGAGATCCTCATCGCGCCTGCTGGTTGTGCCAAAAGTTCCACAAGATAAGACAAAGGCTGATCAAGCCTTGCTAGTTTTGCCCCTAGGCTATGGAATAATCTTTAGACCTAAGATCTGTGGCCTGTGAAAGACCGAGAGTCGCCTGTTCAAACAGGCTTTTCCACAGCGGCTGTGATTACATCTCTTTGTGTTGGGACATGTCCTCTACTGTGATGTCGTGTTTTTGATTCTTCATTTCACCATAATGCACTCTTTTTGCACCTGTAAACGTGTGATGTCACAATAAAGTTGACATTGAAGTTAAGGTTGAACTTGAAGTTCTTTGGGTAAAATATGTGTGGGTTGACCTTTGGTCTTCTTGCAGAGAATATGACCAGCACATGAATCCAATTAACCTTATGACCTTTTCAGTCAGAGGTAGGCTACTAGCCTCTAGGCTCCAGACTAGAGTGGCTGAAGTGAAAGACGTGACACATCTGGCTCTGCAGGGAGGGAGAGAGAGAGAGAGATGAACTCATTCACCCTCTGGCTTCTGTTGGAGTTGGAGAGGTCAAAGGAAACAACCTACCAAACTAGAGTCAACGCAACAGTAGCTTCAGTTTTAAGATTTACTGCCCAAAGTGTTTGAATAATAAGTCAAGGAAGGAGGCAGTAGCATCATGTACACCAAACCTATATAAACTGAAAGTGAAGTTCTTGTTTTATCAGTTTCTCAAAGGACTTCACATAGGACAGGGCAACTGACCTGCAATCAGAACTGGAACCAAAAAGACTTCTTCTTTCCCTGAAGTGGGAACCAAAGTGAGCATGTCACTATTCAGGTTGGAAGATGCTGATATTATGAACCATCATGAAAAATAAAGAACGGAACCAAAGTTATTTTGATGGAAAAGGGGCCTTAGATATCACACATACAAGTAAGACGCGCAAACGCAGCTCGTAAAGTTAGTGGGGGTTTTTTACGTTTTTTTTTTTAGTGTGTGTGCGCATGTTTTTTTTGTACGTTTTCTTTACATTTCTTTTTAGTTTTTTCTTTTTTACGTTTTTTTAAGTTAAGGTTTCTTTTTAATTTAATTTTTTGTGTGTGTGTGTGTTGTGTGATACAGCTGTACCCTCTGGTGGCAGGCGGGTGGTGTTACAGCGTGACACACACACACACAGACATGTTCTGCTAGGTCGCATAGTTAGTGCTCAGTGCATTCGCAATCATGAGTGGTATTTGACAAATAGCCAACAAAAGAGACGAGGCATTAATAATAAAACAGCTTTACTTTAGACTATTTCCCAAGATTGTTGCATAGTATACATCATATTAATTGTACAAATGTTAGGTAAAAATAACAATGACACCGAGGGCTAACATGCCGCGTCACATGCACACACATATGTACGGTACACAGTCCATCTGAAGAACACAATCATGTACATGCATCGGAGTATAGAACTAATACTTCATAAAGCCTCAAAATAAATAGAAAAATTATAGCCTGGCACATTTCTTCAACAGACACTGTGAGGGAGAGAGAGTGCATTTCGCCACCCCGGCAGCGCCAGTGTCCGATTGCCGCTGCCGGAGAATGCACTCGCTTTTTTCTGGCATATTGGTTAACAAATTAACCATTCTTTACTATGGCTTATTGTGGTCTGAATCCTCTTTCATTAGAACAAACTTGCTTGGTATACATCTTTTGAGGTAGACAATATAATAGATAAGGTGCCTGGTAAAGAAATGTGTCGGATAAAAAAAATAAAAAAAAAAAGTTAGTATCAATTTCTTGCGTGTATTGACTATTCATGTAAACTAAAGCACACACAGGGGTAAGCATTCAGGTCATTAATATAGTGCAGCAATGAACTACAGCAGTGGTACTCAACCTTTTCTGGATAGAGGCCCACTTGAAAATATTGAAAGTTCAGCGCATGCTTATGTTAATGATCAATCATTAACATAAGCATCCGTATTTCACCTAGGATCAATGGAACTAATGCAACATACTACAAAATGACTGGAATTGACTGGGTCATCTCAGTAGGAGGGGTGTAATTGATTGAAAATGTGTCATTTTTTGTGGTTAAACTATTACTTTAGGTTGTTATTTATTTTTAACGTTTTTTGCCAATTATTTGGGGGCCTACTTGCAATATCCTCGCGGCCGACAGGTTGAGTATCACTGAACTACTATATGAGGTTTATGTGATCAAGACAACAAAAATGTACAAACAGATGGTAGTAAACTGAAGAGGCCACAACGAGACATAAATTATATCCCGTTAAAAACAGATACAAGAAAATCTGGAGTTTTAATTGAACTGAAGGAGTGAAATGTCTACCCAGTAGTACCAACAGTTAACGTTTGGTGTACAGAGGACTAAATAAAGATGATACAATGGTGTGTAAATGGTTAAAAACAGACATCACTCAAAAGAAGAAAAAGGTTCAGTGCCAAATGTGAAACAGTTGCTCTAGTCTAGAGTGAGCACCAAAGAAAATAATTTAAAAGACAAAATACAAAACAAAAGTATAAGAAAAAAATAAAATAAAATAAAAAAGTTAGTAAACCACATGTAAAGCAAGTAATGATAGTCTAGCATGGCTCCCAAAATAATTTATCGCATTAAGAAAGCTATCATCACATTTTTCCCAGTGACACCTATAAAGTCCTATCCCAAACATCATGCAAAGACACAAACTTAGCAACACATCAGTTACTGCTACGCAGTAAAAATCCTCTGTGATAATTTATCCATTTGAAACTCTGGATGTACAAATGACCATTTTCTTAGATTCTGATCAACACTGAATTATTTACCGTGTTGCACAGAATCAGAAGACAAATGAGAAAATGGCAGATGTGAGAAACCTACTGTAAAACGTGGATCCCAGTGAACACATGCACATAGATACTGTCAATTAACCCATTTTGGCGGGAAGCCCTTTGTGTTTTAAACATTATGTTATAATTTAGCTATTGAAAAATAGCAGATCTACAAGCTTGTAGGTCTGCTATTTTTGAAAAATCATAAAAAGGTGGCGCAAATCTTTGAATATATATTCTTTCAAAGTGAATGTTTTTAAATCAGGTCTAAATGGGTTAAAACAATGAGACAATATCATAGAAATACATCCGAGAATGCAATACAGGTGGCTGTAAACGATGAGAGTTGAACTGTTGGTCACAAACTGCTCTAACCATGTTGACACATAACAACCCCCCCCCCCCCCCCACACTGTAAGTATCCCATCCAAATTCACACCGTGTTAAATTTAGCACCTCCCCGTTATAAAGCAGTTGAATATTTGTACAACATAAATAAATCAGTCTGAGTCTACTGTCTCAGAAGTCGGCTGTGGAGTGGATGGCTCGAACGTTAGCCTGCAAGTGTGGCTACTATTCTACTGTCTATACTAAGAGAATACTTAGTTTCCATTAGCATGTTTTCCCCGCCTCTGCGTAAAGTTACATGCAATCAAAATATTCCTTCATAAAATTCTGCCAACTGACTGGTTTCTCAAAACAATTCTACAGCGGTTCCAGGTCTCTGTAAACTAAAAGGTTGCAAATGTGCATGCTAAGTTCACTACAAAGCCCAAAACCACACCAAAGGGTCGGGTTGGGACAAAACTGTTTTTAAGGTAGACCACACCAATACAACTCAATGAGTTGCTTTGGTGTTTACCAATTTACCTTAAAAACAGTTTTGTCCCAACCCGACCCTTTGGTGTGGTTTGGGCTTAAGAATCTGGATGAAGTTCAGAAAGCACATTGTTCTTCTTCTTCATACATGCTCCACTGCAGCTCCAGTGTGTAGAGTTCAACTCTCAGTTCCTTATGCTGAACACTTTGGTCTTTTTTATGTTGAGGAGCGGCGCTTTGATCTTTGGTTTGCTGTCCTTCTTGTCGTCTCGCTCTGAGCCAGGGAACCGCCGACTGTAGATGTCTGGGTATTGTTTCTGGAACTGTGGGAAACAAAACAATCAGAAATAAATTCCCTCTATTTGACACCATCACACATAGCAGCAGAGCGTCTGTCTGTCGCATTGACTAGAGATGTAAGAATCATTCTCATTCTTGAAATCTGTGCCCCACAACCACACACCCTCCCACACACACACACACCCACACACCCCCACACCCACACCCACACACACACACCCTCCAACACACAGCCTGTGCTCAATATTTGTGAATTCTCTGTTCTGGCCAAACATAAACAAGCATGTGCGTTACCTGCTTGAGTTTCTTGCGCCGGTCCTTTTCAGTGATGTTTTGGTCACTCAGCAACATCTCCAGCAGTTCCACCATGGCCTTCTGGGAAGACGTCACTCTTTGCTCTTCAAACTCAACGGTGCTGATCTGCCGGCAGAACGCGTGGAGAAGCATCGGGCCGCCAGAGAGATCTCTGTCGCTCGCATCTGTACCAGCTGGGAGCTATGGGGGGCAAGAGGAGAGTCAGTATCTCTACCAGCTGGGAGCTATGGGGAAAGAGGAGAGTCAGTATCTCTACTCTACCAGCTAGGAGCTATGTGGCAAGAGGAGAGTCAGTGTCTCTACCAGCTAGGAGCTATGGGGCAGAAGGAGAGTCAGTATCTCTACTCTACCAGCTAGGAGCTATGGGGCAAGAGGAGAGTCAGTGTCTCTACCAGCTAGGAGCTATGGAGCAGAAGGAGAGTCAGTATCTCTACTCTACCAGCTAGGAGCTATGGGGCAGAAGGAGTCAGAAAAGACCATGGTAGTGGTGTGGTTGCTGGGGAGGTGTTTTTGTGAGACCAGTTTGCACAAAAATAAATAAGGCAAACCTTCTGAGAATATAGGCAAACGTTCTACAAACATAGGTGAACATTTGTCTTTTTTTTTGGTGAAATTCAAATTGGATGTATGGGCTGTCAATCGGATAGGACTTATGTTTGGATGCGTGGGCTGTCAGGCCAGAAAGTAGTTTTTTGCCACTCAGGCGGTCCTGCATAACATCCAGGTGTGATGATGGTGATCTCAGACGCATGGCCTCTATATTATGATCTAGAATGTGTGCCTAACATGGTGTGAATAATACCTGTGCTGTGCGGAGGTACTGCACATGGTCCGTGACGGCACGGACGAGGTAGTCGGGGACAGACAGGATGCTTTGCTGATGGTCCATGAGGAAGGACACTAATCTGGTAGCCAACAACTCGTCCAGATCACACTCCTCAGCACTGCCCAGCACACAGCCTGAGAACGTATGCACCATCTGCAACAGGGAGAACAGATTAGATCACACTCCTCAGCACTGCCCAGCACACAGCCAGAGAACGTATGCACCATCTGCAACAGGGAGAACAGATTAGATCACACTCCTCAGCTCTGCCCAGCACACAGCCTGAGATGCCATGATGGATATACTATATACTGTACTACATCAGTGGTTTTCAACACTTTTCATATAAACGTCCATTTATTTATTCATTCAGCATTTGAGCCACATTTTCTTTGACCTCTCAATAACAGTTTGGGTGCGTGCGTGTGTGTGTGACTGTGTGTGTGTGTGTGTGTGGGGGGGATACCAAATGGACTCGTAAGGGTCCATTTGGTTTCATTTGACAACCAAGAGTTAAAGATAAGAGTCCACCTGGGGACCACCTGGAACGAGTGCTCCCCGACCACAGTACTACACAGACAGTGACAGCATGAAGCCCAACACACACCGGGTGCCGTGCGGCAACGCCTGGAAAATAGAACAGTGGCGTATCGGAGCGTCAGGCGAGGCGTGAACGCGCGTCGGACGGAGCCGGTGTGCGATAGGTTCATTGAAAATAACGGAGGCGGCTGTTTTGACGTGCGGCGTTCGCAGACGGTGTGTGTAGGGCTTAGCGCATACTATCAGAAAACCAAGCAAAACACACCCTTCATATTGTGCAACCTCAACCATCAGACAGGTTTGGTAAAAGTAAACAAAAAGCATGTTTACTTGATTGTGTATATGCAGTAACTTATAAGGGAACGTAGACCAGAAATGTCTATGCGTGCCATGCACGCATATTTCAGTGTTTCAATACAAGAGCAGCAGAAGCCGTGGTCTCACCAGCGTGCGCGTTCCGATGGCGTGGTGGAGGCGGGGCATGTCCACGTTCTGACTGATGCGTGACATCATCCTCATGAGGAGCTGGAGCCTCCGGCGGGAGGAAGGGGGGAGGAGGAGGGTGCACAGCTGCAGCGCCTCGATGGCCACGCGCTCACACTGCGGTTTAAGAAGTCCTACATGACCACAGTCCACACGGAGACCAAGACATGTTACTGAGACACACAGAGACCAAGACAGGTTACTGAGACACTGATTCAGTGAAGTCACATTCATCCATCACTACTGCATCACATTCACTAGGCATGGATGGATGAACTATAATGTTATAGTTAACACCATCGGGCCCATGACGTAAATCACCGTCAAGTTCAAGTGCACGGTCATGTGCCCGAGACGGAGATTGATAATCTCTGTCAAATTAGTGCTATGAAAACTGATCGCATCGCTCTACAGCCTAGAGGCGCTTGCTGATGGATTTATTAATGGATTAAATAGGCCCGGGCCCTCAAGGTGTTAATCACTAAGCTAGCTGACTGTTAACACATTCATAGGATTGTTTCTCTCTTTTTTCTTTTATAGTTTTTTTTTTATCCCACGATTTTATTGTAACCCATTTTTCACCCCTGTGTCAATCATCTAATGTGATCCTGGGCTCTACACACCCTCCACCAACCTGGGGAGAGCAACGGACTTGAACTCATGCTTCCTTCATGCATGAGTGTCCAGGTTGCTCCTTTACACCTGACAGGGGGGAGTTTCCCTGGTTGGACGTAGCACGTGGAAGGAACACATTATTAATTTCCAACCAGTTCCTTTCCCCTCCATCAGGCGCCCCGGCTGGCCAGGAGGAGGCAGTTTAGACACCAGGATTACTGCATGTTTTTGTGAGGGTACCTAGTACCTACGAGGATTGATTCTCTTATACATTATACACATCACACAATCACAGTATCTGTTGTTGATTAGAGTAGCTGTGATGACAATCTAATGTGGTTGGGTTATAACTACAACGCTTGTTATAAATGTTTAACATTAAAGGTATATTATGAAGGTATATTATGAACTTATAATATAATTTATAAGTTCTGGTCAAAATGGGTATAGCACTGAGTATACTATGATTGCAGAATTATAGCACATTATAACTACCAGGTAGTCTACCAGGGTCTATAATGCATTATAATCACGTTTACAATGCTTCATAAATAAACACTTTTTATAACACACACGTCATAAATGTTTAATATAAATTCAAGCTCACTTTCACCTAAATCTCTATCTCCCTTTGATTCCGTAACATTTTCACTGGACATTTGCACCCTAACTGAGCTACATTTTTACAGCTAGTGTAAATAGATTGAGATTACCTCGAATATCTTATATTTGGAAAGATAATCCTTGGAGACACAACACGTTAAAACCACCATACCAAAATGTATGCCAACAATGACAATGATCCAAATGACTTTTAGCTAGTAGCCTGTAATCTCACCCTACTGCTGTATGGTGTCAATAATCATGCCAGAATTTATGGCAGATTTGCAGTGGCATGTTTTTCACCAAATCGATTTGATGTCTCATTTAAAACCTTATTATGGGAACCCTGAAGTTTAATTTATAATCTCACGACTGTTGTCACGACTTGCTTGAGAGAGAGAGAGAGAGAGAGAGAGAGAGAGAGAGAGAGAGAGAGAGAGATTTATAGTACATCTGTATAAAATTTAAACTTTACTAACACCACAAGACCTGGAAAAACTTATCCACGCTTTTATTTCTTCTCGCCTGGACTACTCGCCTGTAAACTTTGTTTACAACATTGAGTCGCTCCTCTATTTACCGCCTCCAACTTGTGCAGAATGCGGCTGCTAGACTGCTAACTAACACACAAAGGAGGTCACACATCACTCCTGTGCTTGCAGCCTTGCATTGGCTTCCTATCGACTCCAGAATTCAATTTAAAATTGTGTTAATTACTTATAAATCTCTTCTGGTGCACCCCAAGGTGAATATGAGACAACTTAGGTCTTCAGACAAAGGTCTTCTCATTATCCCCGCCACTAAGCTGCGAACCAAAGGAGATCGAGCTTTCGAATTTGTTGCACCTACGCTGTGGAATGATTTACCACTCTGCTTGAGAAACGCTGCATCTGTTGAAATCTTTAAGAAGCTACTGAAAACGCATTTGTACCGCAAACATTTTGGCTTGCTCCAGTGATTTATATGTATTGTTTTATCTTATCCATTTCTAGGTACTGTCTTTGCTGCTCTGTTTCTTATTTCATTGTTGGTTTATTTTTGATTGAGATGTTCTTGTTTTATTCCTTTTATTTTATTGTACAGCACCTTGTAACAACTGTTTTGAAAGGCGCTCTGTAAATAAAATTACCTTACCTTACCATCTACCTATAACACTGTCTGAAGCTAATGACAAGTCACGTCTTTGTTGTCAAAATTAAGCGACTTCTTGAGTCTTGATCCACTTCTCCCATTCAACTCCCTGACAGGGTTTTTCATAAGAGTTTTTTTTTGTTGTGATCTTGAGCAACTTAGCTAGCAAGAGTGGTTAGATTGTTAGATGATGTTAGACATGCATCGACATTAAACAGCACACGGACAGTGAGTGGAGGCAGGCAGTGAGTGGAGGTGTCTTACTGTTTTCAGGGTTGGACTGTGTGAGCTGAGAGCAGCTGGTGGACAGACATAGAGCTGGTTTGAACAGTGAAACGGGCCGGCGGGACAGCTTAGACATGTCCAGAGAGCTGCGGGTGCGTCGGCCCAGAGCCGGGCCAGAGCTAGGTGCTGCAGCAGAACGGAGGGTCCACAGACTGGAAGTACTGGAGAGAGGCCTCGCACCGAAGCGTGGCGCTTTGGCCGCGACAGACGGCGGGGAAGAGGAAGACGGATGGGAGGGAGAAGAGGAAGGATAGGAGGAGGAGGATGCGTGGGAGGATGACGAGGACGGACGAGAGGAAGAGGAAGGAGGATGGGAAGATGAGGAGGAGTGTAGCTGGTCTTCAGGTACGTTGACATTCAAACAGCTGGCTGCACGACTCTGGCCCCGGGTCTCCATGGCGCCGTCCTCCCTGGTCTCCACCACAATGTCCAGGCAGCTGCCCATACTGCGTGGCCGCAAGAGGCGGGACTTCCATGTGAACGACATCGCTGCCGTGGAATTGACAGAACCATGCTGGTCTCTGGTGGGATCTCCTCGTACATTAGTGGAGGAGAGTGGGAATCGGGTTGTCAGGGTGGCAGCAGCATCATCATCATCGTCCAGACTGTCTTTTAAGTCTTTAATGACCGCCAGGCTGTCATTTGACAAAAGCAGCTGCTGGGAGAAAGGGGCAGAGTCATCCAGGACCGTGTCCACCAATGAGCAGCTTCTGGGGCGACGCCTAGTGGGACCAGCCACGCGTTGTGACTGGTTCATCAGGCTCAGACAGCTGCCCCCGAACTGACGGTTGTCGGTGCTGGCCTCGCCTTTCAAGACGTGCAGTCGTGACCGGACCGCGGTGCTGAAAACCTCTTTCATTGGCGAGTCGGTCTCGTCACATGAACCCTGCCTGAGCAGTGACAGCAGGAGACACTCTGTGGAGTGGAATGGTGCCTTGGCGGGAGGGGGTAAGGAAGGGGGGTCAGACAATTTGCGCTTTGCCCGCTGATGCCTAGGGGGCGCTGTCACGTACCCACATAGCACTGGTACGGGGGGGGGGATAGACCGAGGTGGAGCAAGATAGAGAGGAGGGGGGGGAAAGAGAGAGAGAGAGAGTTTGCAGGCAGAATGTCAGCAGCAAACAGAGGGGCAGCGTTAGTCATTTCAAAGCAGACATACATACACAGGATCATCACTTTGTCAGACAGACAACACAACAGGCCAACACAGAGATTACTGTTAAGGCTCAATGAGGAAAATAACCCAAATCTTTGTTAGGATATAAATAAACAAAAGAACACCAGGCACAATAGGTCAATGCACATAACATCAACATAATCTAGGGTATTTGTGCTCCAGAACCCTGTAGGAAAAGTGTTATTAAGCCAGTTATTAAGACATTTAGAATTGTATATTCCCAATCCCAAGAGATTCTCACCCACCAATAAATCCATAATGGTTATGATTTTTCAACTGGCATTTTAAGAGAGCTCTAGTCAGTGATGCGTTCAACTAATGCGTTCAATTATCTGTCAACAGGTAGAATCAATTCATTTCAAGCTTGCACCTAATTGACAGCTAGAAGTCTCTTTGATGCCAGGTCATATATTTATTTAGTAAAAGATAGTAGGGTGTTAATGTCAGGACACCACTTACACCGGAGTTAATGTGAGAATGACTCTGGGTTTTTTGGATTTGTTTTTCTGTCTTTTGCTGGCACATCTAATTTATTTATTTCTCACCAAATAGCAGCATGAAAGTTCTGAGCTTTCAATGCAACACGATAATTCCTTTACATTGGTTTCTTGCATACAACACTTCTGAGACTGCTTCGAGTTGTGTGCAAACATCTAAACACAAACGTCTTCGTTTGTGTTGTGGTGGAATCTTTGACAATCATTCCCTGCACCCGAAATGATATGCCAGGCCTATACACAATCCATGCCATATCACAGCTGCCTCAAGTCAGTTGTCCTGGTCCAGCCTCTGCTTAAACGACTGATCAGGACCGTTAAGGCATAGTTTGTATTTGTTCCATCACGAATAGTAACTGGACAACAGTAAAATCTCCGCTGAGTAGAGGATCAATAGTCAACCTTCCGATTGACACTCCCCCTGGCACCTAATTCTGTAGTCCAAAGACACACTCAAATTAAAATAATACCCCCTAGGGACCTACCTAGGATGTTGATAAACAGTTCATAGAGCTGGTATGTGAGTAATGGCTGTGGTAAACTGTAGAAGTAATCAGACACTGTTTTGAAGACATCTCTCTCAAAGCCCGGATAGGACGGTTGTCCGCTGTCATACTTTGGCCCTGAAAATCAACAACAGCAGGTTAAAGCAATTAAATACTGGAATGTGGACAGAGCCTACACAGTGTTCTTATCATTGCATTTATTAAACAAACATGCTTGCTGTACATAGCTGCCAATATTTACATTAAAAAAAAGCTGCTCTTCCTTTGTTTATTTTAAAATGAAGGGGAAGAAAATAATTGGAAACATTAGACATAGGCTCCATTAAATGTAAATGCCTCTGAGAGAAACAGTATTGTACGTTTTGAGACATCACTATGTACTTTGCTTTGGGAAATATTATACATGCAATGATCATGTCAAAGACTACAATACTTCATTATACACAACAATAAATGAAGATAAATTAAATAATATAATGTGCTTTCTGTAACTCACAGTTGGCCAGACTCTTCATAGCAGACAAAACCCAGTGGGGGAGGTCGTCTAGAGAGAGAGATGATTGAAAGGTCAGACCGGTAGAACGGGTAAACAGCAGAACTAAACGTAATTTACAGGCAGAGCAGAATAAGGCAAGCAGTCGGCCAGCCATTACACTTACTGCTCCAGCCATTACACTTACTGGTCCAGCCATTACACTTACTGGTCTTGTCGTCCAGTGTGACCACTCCATGCTTATTGACTCTGGTCACGTTATGGATGATGTTCTGTGGGTTAACATGACGCTGATCTAACACATCATCTAGTGAAGTCAGACCCAGAATCTTCTGTAAACTGAAACACAACAATTTTCAAGACATTTAAAAATATATATATTTTACACCCGTGACCCTTCATGTATTTTAAATAATCGCCAATCATAAATCTCTTGGTATGAAATTGTAAAACAGACTATCACTGTGTGAATCGCTATTGTGCATGAAATGTGCAACACAAAACACTTCCCGTTGCGACATGCTCAAATCCTATTTATTTAATACCCAGTGTATATGGATCATCCATAATGTGTGTGTGTGCTCGTACTGTGTCAGGGTAATGTCTCTCCAGAGCTCCTGTTCATCCTCCTCGGTCAGTACTCGTTGCTGGACTGGCTTCTCCGTTGCCGGCTGACTGACCTCTTCTTGTGCCTGGACTGCAGGATCTACATTTTCCTGAAAAGGTAAGCAATAGATTAATTACAAGGGGCCAGTGAGGCACTAACAACATTGAAGCGCTGGGCCCTAGTGGTAAGAGGAAGGACTGCAGGCGGACCCTTGGATTAATGACGAGGAAAACCCCGTGCAGCTGGGCTTTAACATTGAGCGCTCGGTTGCACTTCCGCATTGGACCACCAAAATTTGGTGGTCCAATGCGGAAATGCGCCCAAAAAGGCGGAAATAGACGGTCCTTGCGGGGTGCTTCAAAACGCCACTGAGCAACTTCCACAGACATGAAGAGCGGAGGGGGCGGAGCTTCGCGCCAGATCAGTTAATACTCTATGATTAATTATAGTAAGCAAAAGATGAAAAACTTAGATTTTATCAAAGTTTCAATTTGAGAAGAATTAACTTATAAGCAAACAAAATAATAATAAAAACACAAATATACACTTAAGGCGTACTCAGAAATCTACAAGCTCAACGCAAACGCAGCTTGTAGACCTGCAATCGAAAACGTTTGACATTTTTCTCCTATGACTACTAGGACACATACCGGTACATCAGCTGCATAATTCCCTATTTAGAACAAGTGTGTAGGCAGGTAAACGAGTAAGCAGTTAGAACTTAGAATACATGGAATTCTTCGAATGTTTTACATGGCATGTTTTAAACGTCGTGTTGGACCAGTCAGGCTCACCTGTGTCTCTTTGTCGTGCTTATTAATGCTCTTGAACCTGAAGAATCCATCCTTGTCCCTGATGGAAAGCCTCTTCTTAATGGAGCTCGTGGCTGGGGTTGGGGCCGGACAAGGAATGGGCTTCAAAGGAGATGTGGTTGGAAACCTGGGATGAGGGGGGGAAAAAGAAAGAGGAATGGAAACAGTACAGTAAAGCCTAGTATAGATTGTGGCACCATCAACGGAATTGGGTTATATTCTAACCCCATTGGTTTTACATTCAAACAAGAATGGAGCGTAGCCTGCGGAGTTAGTTCAGTCAGACATACTCGAGGGGGTTCATGCCATTCTCAAGGCGCATACTATACTCAAGGGGTTAACATGCTGCATTACTATGTGGGTGTACAAGTGTATGCAAGTCCCACACGTCATTCACTGATGTGGCAGTCAGCTGACCAATTGGGCGGGCTACTTAAGCTCACCAGTCTGCATGCTCTACCTGCCTTCCTCTGCATATGGTTCCTGGTTGTTATGTGATGTTTGCTCCCACCGACCACCGGTGGGCTCTGTTATTTATGTTCCCCATGGGGGTTTATTGTATAGCTATCTCCCTGCTCTTAATGTTTTACGATGGTGTTTAATCGCGCCGAGCAGGGAGAAAATGCAGCAGAGCCGAACGCCAAGTCTAATATCGTATGCACACTTGTATTCTCAGTCTATAATCAATATTGGTTCAATCTATTCGTGAGTTGTCTGACTGAACTGTCATAATTACCAGCTGCAGTAAGCTCTCGTTTATGAACATTTATAAGATATTTCCGTTAGCGTGCCACAGCCTCTGCATCAGCTCATGGCTTCACGTTGCGGTGTTTTATGCCGTTTTTTTAAGTCTGCCATTGGCTTAGAGAAAAAGTTTCAACTACAGTCGCTAGTGGATGTAGGTGAACATGTTGTCCTGCTTTTCAAGCAGCTGGCAAAAAAATGTATTGGAGTTACTTACGAGTACATAATGCAGAAAAAGTTCTATTGTTTACTTGCTCAGGCTCCAGTGTTGCTCTGCATGCAAGAGTAGCACATTACAGCTGAGCAGACAGACATTGGTGCAGAGCGTTGATTTCACAGTAAGTTGCTAGTGTAACTAGTTTGTGAAATGCCTTGCTGGTAAGTCAGTAAACAATGGCCCCATCATTTAACAATAAAACCTTGACAACAGTCACTAGTTAGCCCTGCAGCTTTTCTGCTAGAACAGTGGTTTTCACATGACCTCACCCCATGGAGTCCCCTGCTAAATGATTGAAAGTTTAAAACTTCACTATTATTTAATGTACAAAAAAAATACAACTTAGAATACAAACAACAGTAAAGGAATTATGGGCCAAATCATGTCCAAACAATATAATGTTCGTTGTTTGTGGTCCCCGGGATCTGTGGCCTAAACATGCATGTCAAAATGTGGATCCTCATGGAGAGAAGACTCTACCGCACACCCAGTAGACAATTTGTAGCAGGTGCCGATGGTGACGAGGCATACACCGTAGGAGAAAGGAAGCCTGAGGAAGGTCGCAAGACCGAAACGTTGCTCTCTTCTCTTTAAAAATACATTCTATTGAACCTGGCAAGTGGCAGTGTGGGGGTGTCCATCCTTTCCCCTAATAGTGGATCCTTGAAATTAAAAAGGTTGAGAATCCCCCCCCCCCCCCCCCCGGTTGCAAGGGTTCAAGTGGTTAATGAGATCCATTACTGACCCCGTCTGCTTCATTCAATATTTACCTGTACAATATGTTGCTGTCCTCAAAGTCTTCCGTGCCGAAGCGCCCCTTCACATCCTCAATCACGTGGTTCTTCAGAAACTTCTTCAGGAGCTGCAGCGTCTGTTGCCGGGTAACATCTGGGCCAAAGTTACTGTTACTGCAGAGCAGCCCGTGGAGCCAGTCCACGGCGGCAGAGGCAGTGAAGCAGGCAGCGTGGACCCTGAAGTGCAGACGGTGTTTCCTCAGTGGCATGCCTGACCGAAACAGCCTGGTCACCTCATTCCACTGGAGAGAGGAAGAAAGAGTTGATTAAACCAATATGGAACCTCTGGCCTTTGTGATTCAGTTCATCTCCCTACACAGTAAATGACCTGACCTGAGATCAGATTCTTCTATATCCTGACAGTTTTCTGAAAAAGCTATGTTTCTATGTCAGTCGTTCTTCGGTTTTTCAAAAATAGCAGACGTACAAGCTATGAGCTTGTAGATCTGCTATTTTTCAATAGCTAAAGCATAATATAATGCTTACGCCAAAAGGGGTTCCCGCCCAAAATGGGTTTTAAGTGTAGCCTAATGAGAACAATAAAACAGCCAGCGTTCAATTTAAGTGTACAAATAGACCCTTGTGTGTGTTAAATTAAGGATTTTTTAGTGTATCATAAAGTGTTCAGACTCCCCGTAGGCTACTATACTTGAATACTGTATACATGCATTATCTTCCTCATGCATTGCTTGCACTGCAGAGATTGTTCTTACTTATTTATATATTTACTTGGTTCTGCCAGCGTACTCATTACTATTATTTATTACGGTATGTATTATTCCGTATACATTACTGTACATTTTTCTGTATTTATTCTCTCATTGCTGCATTTACTGTATTGCACTTCTGGCTAGACGCCACCCATTTCATTGTCAAAGTATTTGCATACTCTGTGCAGTGACAATAAATTGAATCTAATCTAATCTAAGACTTTGTGACCTACAGTAGCTAGTAGGAGCCAATATGCAGCATTCTGATCATGTCATTGTGGGGTTCTTTCTTAACCGTTTTCAGCACTGATCCCAAAAGAAGCAGTAGACCTACTAATCTCTTGACTTTAGCATGTGGGCTCATACTAGTCCTGCTGTACTAAAAATAAAGGAATTCTATGTGTACACACACACCAAAGTTTGCAAAGCAAAACACCCACAGCTGTGGTGATTGCGTGTTTACTAGCGTTACATTACGCCGGCATACAACACGTACTTACTCTGTTCATACTTCATAACAACCAATGCAGAATACAATGAGTAAGTTTAGAATTCACACAAACGTTAAAAGCAGCCAAGCTTAGGTTTAAACATAAAATATGACGAAAATCGAAGAATAACAGATAAAGCAACTGATCATAGTCAATCAATCATGTAGTCCCATCAATATTAACTAGATTGTGTGTTCCACACACTCATTTCAGTTATACTTTTTAACGTTAGCTTAACCACTCGCCAAAGATTAAGTAACTTACCAGTTTCGTCGCTCTGTATGGACCCGGGGTAATAACATGGGAACTCATGGTTATCAAAACATTAATTAAATTAAGATTCCAGTGTCTGATCGGTCCATAAATTATACTGATTTAATGATCTAATGAGAGTCTCTATACTGTACAAACTTTACACATGGCTACGCCTTTAGTCCCAATAAATACTCAGTCTCATTGCTCATTGCGGACTGGGAGTCTGTCTGCGTTCATCTGTTCAAAATTACCAGCCGTGTTTTCCTGACAGTCGATTGGACGGTGCACGAATCACGTGACTGCCCGGTAATTTATGCGTCGTCGCACCAGAGTAATATCAGACCTATAAGCTCACGATACGTCGCCTCCACGCCGCGGTGTGATCTTGTAGGTCTGCTATTATCTTCAGCGCGACACCGTCGTGGGACAAAGTATAAACGGGCAGCAGACGGGGGGGGGTCGTCTAATGTGCATGGGGGTCGGAGGGGGAGGCAATGTTGCAAACAAAACATCCGTTTGTGCAACA
This sequence comes from Protomyctophum parallelum, assembly GCF_964188405.1. Classification (NCBI taxonomy): domain Eukaryota; kingdom Metazoa; phylum Chordata; class Actinopteri; order Myctophiformes; family Myctophidae; genus Protomyctophum; species Protomyctophum parallelum. Next base: position 40,879,644 of record NC_139701.1, on the reverse strand, counting down.
TATCATATGGCCTTAGTAGAAGATTTTATTTTATTTTTAAGCAGCATTTTTAAAGTTCTCCAAGATGATTGTATTGTATAATTAGCCGTGTTTTTAGTTTAACGTACGTAGCACGCAGCCAGAAAAACTGTTCTTCCATAAAATACATGAGATTGTTTAATTCTGCAGCCTAAAAAGAGGGACAGTGACAGTCACACTCCTAGGGAATGTGGGAGGGCATTCTTTGGTGTAAAACTAGAAAGTGTCGCGCGGAGAGCAGAAGAGAGCATGGAGAAAAGAACCACGGCGGGGGATAGAGGGATGAGTACGGGGATGAGAGTAGAAGAGGGCAAGAGGCCTAATGCTGCCATAGACATGCAAATGCATTATTTTCAACACACAGAGGAGAGTGATTGACTTCTTTAACAATAGCATTGTCCTGTAGTAGCCTGTTGAGAGAGCAAATGGATGCATGCATGCCAATTAAGATTGAGCCTCAAAGGCAGTGTGGGATGATATACAAAATAAGTAAATTAATTATGAATAGAAGACATAAACAAGGCAAAACAATACACTATTTTTTTTCTTCTTCTTTTTTGGGAACAAATAGCAGCAAAGCAACATAGTCAGCAACAACATGATAAAAAACAGGTCAGATTGACAAACCCTATGGCGTTTTAATCTCACTTTATTTAACACCAGTATAAGACGCCTGAGGGCGAGAAGAGACCTAGGTCGTGTGCACACATCCGCCTGGGTGACAGCAGACTGCTGGGCGAGCGCTGGCGCTGTGGCATGGGGGGTCAGATCAACATAATTATGGAATGAATTCTGTACTGGCCATATATGGAGCAATGGAGCATATGTCTTGAGTGTACAGGGTTTGATGAGGTCAGATCAACATATGGAATGTCAGAACAGGTCAGCTCCATATGGAGATCTATGGGTGGCACTGTGGCAGTAATAATGTCCTACTTTCCTATCATACCATCAGTGAGTCCATCACCAGTCCAACAGCACACAGACATCACTCAGCTTTAGCCTGGCGTTTACAATTACTCAGCTCTGTACGGAACAATGCTGCCCTCAGCTGGTAATGAGGGGCAATTGCAGAAAGTCAACTCGATTGATAACAGTTACAGTACATTTCAACTAAGCACAACTCAATACAAAAACTGTCAACTGTGAGTGGACGACCCAATAAAGCATTACACTTGAGGGTCGACCCTTTTCAATTCATCATAAACACAACACATTACAGTAGATTATTTATTATGCAAACATATTCTACTTACTACTGTAGATGATAGGATTTAATAGATTAATGTACTGAAGTGGAATTGTGGAAATGTATTTAATCATCACTTTGGTATATTATTTCACATTCAATGGCAGTACTATAGGCATACGCATATAACTGTCGTGGTGTAAATTTATCAACAGAATAATAATGCTTCATGGAATATTCTGTCCCTCAGAATCAGTTGTCATCAAATGGGACCATAATAAATGAGTATGGCCCCATTCCAACTGATTCTACTGATGGATATATATTTTTCAAATTTGCATAATTGATTGAAGTATTTATCAACAAAGACTGTTACTGTGGGCGACACACTGATAAAACATTACACTTGTTTACAACAGGGTCCAACATGTTCTCCTGTCATGTTCAAGCAAATGGACCCAGAGTTGAACACTGATCATTTGTACAGTTTAGATTGGGGGTCCATTTGCACTGCTGGCTGGCCCCGGACCAGACGTTGAGAAACAGCTGTTTAAATGCAACGATGAGAGTTTCCGATAGGCTGAGAATGTTGTGTACGCGTTCAAGTTGTTCTGTGTTCTCATTGGACAAACGGAGCAAACGCAGCCGCTCCTCCACTGCGATTGGCTGAGCGACCACTGAAAACAACGGTCGAAATTTCAAACGGCAAGGCTGAACGTCAACGTCGCATGTTTAAACGGCAACAAACATTCAGTCAGTACAGTAGTTTTTTCGCCAGGCAGTCAGACATGTAGCAGCGTGCGGCCGAAGACTAGTTGTGCGTTTTGTGTTCGCCAAAAATGGCTGAAAGTATGAGTTCTACGCTGAGAGGAGGATATCTGGACATCATCAGTCCAACAAAGAGAGACCGCAGCGACAAAGAAAATGCCATTCCAGTTCTCAGTTTGATGCAGTTCTCAAAGGCTCCGTTTGTAACCTACGGTTGTGTGAAACTGGGCACCTCGAAGTCTGCCCTTCTGCGCGTTGACAATCCCACCGAGGATGCCGTGGCCGAGGTTAGAGTCGAGAAAATACCGTCGTCGAAGGGCTTTTCTGTGGATCACAGCAGTTTTACAATTCAGGTAACAACAAGAAACATGGAGTCGGTGTTTGTTTGTTTATTATAGCCTGCTGCTAGGCCTAATCGATAAATAAAATTCATCTACTTATAGGCTGCTAACAATGTAGGGCAGGCTGAGGTGAAAGAGGTAAAAAAAAGAAGACTAATATGTTTTGATATTAATTCAATGTGTAGGCTGCTGGGCGTTGGCAATGCTGGATGGAATATTAAGAACAGTCCCCACACCCATTGGCTTCGTTAAGTAGGCTAGTATAATACCTACCGTTACCATGCTGTTTTCAAGTGTGCTGCCAAAAAGTGTTGGACAACTTTAGTTTTTTTCATCCAATGTTCATGTTTTAGGTTGTTATGAGAGAAAGTAGATGATGAGTGTTACTTTTTCTTCATTTGCTGCTTTCTTTCGTTTTAGGGATTTTAGTGGTTTTTGACAGGGGGGCGGGGGCATTCGAGCATGGGGCTAAATATGTATTTCTTTACAAAATGTTATAGCAATTTATTTTATTATTATTTACTATAGTCCTACTAGACTCCAATAAATTACATCTGGCCACAAAAGATCACGAGATCTCCTGAATGTGTCAAACTAACATATTGAGCCTATGAAAAAAATACACATTGCAGCTGTAGGGATTAGGGAAAGCTTGAATATCCTCTTTCTATGTGTTTGTTTCATAACAATCCATGATGTTATGAGCTACTTCCTGTCAAGAAATTCCTTCATTTCCTTGATCCAAGTGTTGGAGGTGGTGGTGTAGTCACTGTAGTGGGGTGCAAGCAACAGTTAATTGAATTGATTTCATCTAGTATAAACATAGTTGCACAATCATTTAATACAATATAGTTATTAATTGGTAATCTATCCCACTTTTGGCTCATAACACTTTGCATTGCAAAGCTATTTGTTTTGGCATGACGCCAATGTGCAACATACAAAGTATAAAATGTTGCCCAGTGGTTAAGTAATTTGTTCATATATAAAACAATACATTAAATAAACAGAAACCCTGCTCACGGGTGATGTTGTGGTACAAAACAGTATTTAAGAGTATCGGCTATAACACATTTACCACAGCCATAGAGTAACATAAACTAGTGACAGGCCAACTCTTTCCCAGTGAGTGAGACCTCATTACATCTGTGTTCTAGAAACTAGTACAATACCATAATCATACCATGGCAGAGATTAAAATAGGGTGCATTTCGCATCCCAAAACACAGTTTATAGTTAAGGGACACAATAAATCAACGACCTCTGCACTATATGCTACTGTACTGTTTTTCTTTTTTAAATTCTAGCTTATTTTGCTAGCTTTAGTTATAATAATAATTTCTTCTTCTGTCTTCTACATGAATATAACTACATTATAACCATATAAAATGAAATTGGAGTTAAATGCTGCAATTTGTAAAAATTGCAAAACTTGACTCATAACGTCGTTGAAGTGGGACTCATATACCGGTAATGTCCCTGGGTCTCATCTAAAAGACCTTCCCTGCATCCTATATACATATGTTTTTATTTTGGCAGCCTGGAAGCCATTTCATTCTGACTATAACCTGGACCCCATCTGAAGAAGGTGGAGTTCGAGAACTGGTCATCTTCAATGCAAATGGCGTCCTCAGACATCAAGCAGTTGTGCTTGGGAGAGCAGAGGCACCAAAAAAGAAAAAGGTAAATTTACAGCAGGAGGGATTTTTGGCCTGGGAGAACTCCATTGTTTTTAATCACACATTGCCATTATCTGGAGCATGTAATTTAAAACGGTATCTGGTAATGTTTTGTACTGTGTTTCAGAAAAGCTTATGGGATTCAATCAAAAACAAGAGGGCAGGTGACCAATCAGTCACGCCTAGAGGACAGAAAACGGGGCCCACCTTGAAGATTGCAGCCAATAAGACCTTCCAAGTTCCCCGGAACCAGCAATACATGCGTGGAAAACCCAGGAGCCCACTGTCTTTGCTCAATGAGGGAGAGAGAGTACGGCAGAGGTCCCTCAAGTACAGCCCTATTGAAGAGCAGCAGAGGGCTTCTAAGCCCACTCGGAGGCAAAAGGCCCTGGTCCAGTCAGACCAGGACAGCATTCAGAATAACTCTCCTGTTCTGCTTGTCCCTGTTGGCGATCACATGGCGTCTACCAACGGTTCAGCTGAGCCTCATGAACTAGTAAGCACACCTGAGCACAGAGTGATAACCAGAGCACTGAACAGGACAATTTCTCCCATAGGAACACCAGAGAGCTTTAAAAACCTCATGCCCCGCATACAGTCACGTGAAAGCCCTGTTGATGCTGTGGCTACGGAAAGTGAATGTGTTTTACCCCAAACTCAAATGCCGTCTGTCAGAGATGCTCTGGCCATCATTGACTCTGACCTGATCCATCTCATTGCCAGTCCTCCCAATGCAAGCTCCAGTTATGACTATTCAGATTCATTAGAATCCCTGAGTGGAAGTTATGGTGGTGGCTCCGAAAATGATGCACTTACAAATTTGCCGGACAGCCCTGTGGAGTCCAGTAAGCCACGACTTACTTTCTTCGTGAGCAAAAAGCCAGGCACCAGCCAGGTTGTTGATCCAGAGATAGAGGTTGGTGATAACCAAAGAGTTAAGAAGTGTTCTTTTACTTCCGCCACCGTGACTAAGGTCAAAGCCCCAGTCGCAACAGGCGAGAGAATAGTAAAGAAGTCAAGACGAAAGCTCTTGGAGAAAACACTTGAGCTCACTGATGCCAGCAGTGCTTGTGAATCAAGCCCAGCCACGCCCGACCTCCCTGTCATAGAACGAGACAGCAGCAGAAGTGTGGAATGTCAGAACTCTACATCACCCAGCTCTCTACATGAAAACAGACGGCCGACATCAGAATCCAAATCAGAATCCATCAGCATGACTTCAGCCTATGATGATTTGCGTGCTCCAACTGCCTTCCCAATTATGGCATCCTTCCCTATCACCTCTCCAGTCAGTTCTTCAGTTCGTTCAGGCCTATCTGACAATACTTTCACTGTCGGTTTTCTTCCATCCGCGGCCCCATCCTCTCTTCCCTGTGATTCACCATCAGGCTCTGATGTGCTTAAGCAGTCTTTAATAACCAGTTTAACCACCCCACAACATCTTATTTTTGCCCCTCTGTCTGTCCATGAAGACTTAACTTTCCCAATCCACAGCCTGACTGTGTTGGACATGGCGGTGAGGAACAAGAAGAGGAAGAGTGGTGAATTTTTACAGGGAGAGACGGTTGAGAATGTTGGGAACACTGAGAGAGGAAAAAGGAGAAGAGTGGCAGCTGTTATAAAGGAGAAATCGGTGCAAGAAAAGAGGAGTGTACCAAAGAGGCAGGAGCCAAGAACGGCAGGTGAGAAAATGTGGACTGGTTTTGAAAGACTAAATAATTACTGGTATTTTATACACCGTTGGTGTTCATAATCTTCATTGACACTTGAAAGCTTGGAATAACTATAGTTGGCAAAAAATATATTATGTGCAGCCACATGATATTTTGTGTATTCTGTGTTGTTTTTTTTTGCAGGTTCAGTGCGCTCTAAATCCGTATTATCTGTAAAGACCCCACAGACAGTGGCCCTTACCCAAGCCAAGCAACCAAGCTCCAAGAACCTGTCACAAGGTGCGTGTGTGAAATTAATGTGTTCTGGCTATACCTGGCCTCTAACCTGTGATGTTAAGATGTCAATTGGGGCGGCGGTGACTCAGGGGTAGAGTGGTCGGATGGGAACTGCAAGGTTCCCAGTTCGAACCCAGACTCCCCCAGAGTTAGTGTCGAAGTGTCCTTGAGCAAGACTCTGAACCCCTAATTGCTCCCGATGAGCTGGTTGGAATGTGTGCATGAATGGGTGACTGTGCACACAATATGTAAAGCACTTTGGATAAAGTCTACATGTACTGTCTATAAATGCAGCATTTACCATATACTTGTTCCATAGTATACTAGTATGAATGTATTTTATATTGATATCATTGAAAATTATTTTCTGATTGTGTTCATATAGCTTCACAGTCTTTGAAGTCATTTGGTGCACGGCCTGTGAAGAGTAAGACAGCAAGAATTGTTGCAGTGGCACAGTCTAAGCTGACCTTCATTAAGCCTGCACAAACAGGTATTTGATATTTATTGTGGGCTACATTTTGATTTCATCTGTGTTTTATATATATTTTTTGTAGTTTTATATTTTTTGTGAGTGGATTATGATTTGGTAATATTTTAGCATGATTTTCTTACAGTCATACCAAGACACCCAATGCCATTTGCAGCCAAGAATATGTTCTATGATGAGAGGTGGATTGAGAAGCAGGAGAGAGGATTCACTTGTTGGATCAACTACATCCTCACCCCAGATGACTTCAAAGTAAACACTGAAGTTGCTAAAGGGAAAGGTAACATTAACATGTCTTGACTTCGATAGACAGTCTTTGGGCCATATACGATTGGTGTCCCAAGATCTGTTCCTATTTCTGTTTTTCCTTGTCCTTCATTTAGGGCATTTGTCGTCAAAATCACATTTGTAATGACTCTTTGATGTAGTCCTGTACCTTACATTTGGAACTAGCACCAATATGGGGCTTTGATCATTGATGTGTGACTTCCATGGAAACCTGATTTATTTTGTGGGATTTTGCAGCACACCATGTATACTAAAACGAATGAATCATGAGGTGCGTGTGTAGCTTAAGCTTTAGGAGGAGAGCTTTAACCTTTCCCTCTCTCTCGTCTTCAACTCATGCAGTGAACGCTGCGTCTCTAGTCATGGGCAGCGACGAGACGTTCAACGTGCCCAAAGCTCCCACCAAAGAGGAGATGTCCTTCAGCACGTACACAGCTCGGCGAAGGCTGAACCGCCTCCGTCGTGCAGCGTGCCAGTTGTTCACATCCGAGGCCATGGTCAAAGCCATCCAGAGGCTAGAGCAGGAGGTGGAGGCCAAGAGGCTGTTGATTAGAAAAGACCGGCACCTCTGGAAGGACATCGGTGAGTGAATGAAGCCGGGCTGGGTTGACTTTGTCGTGATTACGATTTAATGAATAATTATTTAAACAAAATAGAAAATGACCGTCGTCGTCCATGACAACACGTCCCATCTTTATGCATAGTGAGCTTGTAGATCAGCTATTTTCACTATTTTGTACGCCATCATTGTACAACAAAGTATAATGCCCGAATTAAGTGTTTAAGCAGACTAATCGTTCTTGTCTATTATAAAAAATGTATTGTGTCGATTCATTGACATGAAAAATGTATATAATTAAAAACAAGGTGATTCTCGATTATAAGTCAGTTATTGTTTCTAATTTATAAATATCAGTTTTGGATATATTTCCGGTTAATTTGCCCAGCCCTAGGATGAAGATGACTTTATTTACTTTGTGGTCTTATGATTCATTCTGTTTGAGCGGACTACATTTTAATTGGTTTGCGGGAGGCGATAAAGGACCTGGTTGTAATCTTTGTGTTCGTGTCTTTCAATAGGTGAACGCCAAAAAGTTCTTAATTGGCTGCTGGCGTACAATCCTCTGTGGTTACGGATTGGACTTGAGGTATTCAGCACACAGCAATGTTGTGTTTTTACTTCTGATCTGTGTTTCAAACGAGGAAGTTTTTCCCTTTCAATGTGTGTAATGTTCATTGACACGATTCTCATCAATTTAATCTTTTTGGCACGCCTTCAGACGATCTTTGGGGAGCTGATCTCACTGGAGAGTAATGGTGACGTCTTGGGTCTGGCCATGTTCATCCTCAAACGGCTGCTGTGGAATCCAGACCTTGCTGCTCAGTTCAGACATGCCAAAGTGCCTAACCTTTACAAAGACGGTAATTTGGAAACGATTGTATACTTAACTCTGTACTGTGCAGAGTGGGGGGAAAAAGCTGATTACAAGCACTGTTAAAGTATACATTTGACATTGTTCATGTTTGGTTTCATTGATGCTCATTTTACTTTCTTTGGTCAGGCCACGAGGAGGCGCTGTCTCGCTTCAGTCTGAAGAAGCTGCTCCTGTTGGTCTGTTTCCTGGACAAGGCCAAAGAGTCTCGAATGATTGAGCACGACCCCTGTCTGTTCTGCATGGATGCAGAGTTCAAGGTAGAGCAACAGACACACACACACACACACACAGAGCCCTGTCTGTTCTGCATGGACGCAGAGTTCAAGGTAGAGCAACACAGACACACACAGATCTTTTGCAATCTGCAAAAACAACTTTGTAACCACAACATGAACACGTGGTTATAAAGTAAAGCTGCACCATATGACCAAAATACTCCTTTTATAAGGCAGTGAGTCTACTGGAGCCTGGATGCATATTTGTCTTAATATCTGCTAAATATTATCAGCCCCTCTTCTCTACCACGCCAAGCTCCTGTGCGTGTCCTGATTGACTGTCTGTCAGTCCATGATTGATAAATCAGAATGGGTCAAAGCTAATGATGTATAGCTGCAATCTCTTGGTATATTAATTATTCAAATGAAATATTGAAAATAAGGCTGATCAAACATCAATTGTGAGATATTGCAAATTCCTATGACCCATCCTCAATATTTCTACGTGCCAATTCACTGGACAAAAGCTCTTAAAATGCTTTTTTGCCATGCTGCTTATTTTTCCTAATGTGTGTTCCTGTTGCTGCTCCAGACGAGCAAAGACCTGCTCCTGGCTTTCTCCAGAGACTTCCTGAGTGGAGAGGGGATCCTTCCTCGGCATCTGGGTTACCTGGGATTACCAGTATCCCACGGGCAGACGCCCCTGGACGAGTTTGACTTTGCTGTGAGGAACTTGGCAGTTGACTTGAAATGTGGAATTCGTCTAGTGTAAGTGAAATATACTGGCATGTTGTCATAGAGCGGTCTAATTCACACTTGGAATTAGAAGATGATTTAATAGATGTAGAGTTGGATAACACAGCCTTCCATTGTTCATTTTATTTATATTAACTCACCAATTGTATGAAGACGGTAGGGTAGGGCAGTGGTTCTCAACCTGTGGGTCAGGACCCCCGGGAGGGGTCCCCATCTGACAGTGAAGTGACAATTTAAGACTTTAATACCTAAAAGGACCATTACTGCATCGAAAGTTTCAAACTATAGCCTACTATAAACTATACTATAAAAAAAACATCAAACATGGGCCAAATTCTCAAATAGAAGAAAGAGGCAAATCTTTTGAAAATAGCCGATCTACGCCAAGGCGTTGTGAGCTTGTAGATCAGCTATTTTCAGCAATATTTATCTACCGAGCCAAGTCAAACAAAATGGGATGCCTCAACTCCTACAATTCCATGTACTTGTCAGTGTGGAGGGTCCCCAGTTCAAATCTGATGATTGTGGGGGGGTCATGGCCTGAACAAGTTGAGAACCACTGGGGTAGGGTATGAGTCTTGTGCAGGAATAAATACATTATTGACTAGTCTGAAGTTGAGGTTGGCAGATGAGTCTGGAGACTCGGGACTCTGACAAAATATGGCATACTTGCCAATTGCATGTGAACTCTACTATGCATACTTCACAGTAACAAGCATTTCAGAATAATGAAGGAAAAAAAAAAGAAATCAAATTTTCATTGAAAACAAAAAGGTTTAAGAAATGGTGAAAATGCCACATCTAGGGTCCCGGCCGGGAGAACATTTTGGGAACCACTGTTTTAAGCGGTACACGGCAATACAGAGTCCAGTCGGTGCTCGACATCATTGTTTGACATCATTGCTAATATCACCCTCTCTGTCTATATCTCACCTCACCCAGGGCTGGTTATGATTATGAAAGGGCATTGTTTGTATGTCCTCACCTCACCCAGGGCTGGTTATGATTATGAAAGGGCATTGTTTGTATGTCTTGTTTGACTTTCACTTTATCTCTAGGCGGGTGATGGAGCTGTTCATCAAGGACTGGAGTCTATCCCGTAAGCTCCGTCTTCCGGCCATCAGCCGCCTACAGAAGGTCCACAACGTGGAGATTGCTCTGAAGGTGCTCAAAGACAGAGATGTTGACCTAAAGGACGAATATGGTAATTGGAATATTTTACTCCTTTCATAGAGTGTGTGCGTGTGTGTCTGTCTCTCTCTCTCGTGCTGTCTGAGCACAGAATAGCGTTTGGTTTTCACCACCAGGTGTCACTGTTGTGCAGCCTAACATACATGCACACATATAAACTGTATATATGATGATTTAGAGTGTGACAGTACAGTAGAGGGACCCCCACATGGTAACTCTGTCATTTCTCAACCATTTCCGACGTGGGGAGGCTCGCGGGAACCAGGGCGGCACCCTGGGTGTGTTCCTGTGGGTCTGGAACTTCCGGGGACCCCCGCACAGAGTTGCACCACTCACTTCACACGGGAGTGATTTTTATTTCTGCCACGTTTCTAGATACCGCTCATTAGCTGCATCTGTCATTTCAGTTTGAACACTTGCCATTTGCTTGTAAACACCATTTGTTTAATTTGAAAAAGCCGTTTGCCTACCAAGACAAATCAAAATCAGCATAATGAAAATTGCTTATACACAGTTATAAAAAAAGAAAATCACAGTGTTCGAAGGGGGTATTTGTGTGCAAGACTGGAAGTGTGCCTCTTATTAATTGTACATTTGGTTACATTATCTCACTTGGTTTAAAACTTGAATCTGTTTTCCTATTTCCCATTTGCAGGATCTGCGATTGATTCCAGGGATATTGTGGACGGACACAGGGAAAAGACCTTGAGCCTCCTCTGGAAACTCATCTTTGCTTTTCAGGTGTGTACCCAGTTAGTTTTAAGACAAATGGATTACACATATAAAATCCCCAAATCTGTTTCAGTTTGGGTAGAAGATGTGCTTCTAAAAGCACGTCCCTGGTAGAATGTAGTAGCAATAGCTAGTACTCTATCATAATCATGTGTCCTCAAATCCCTGTTAGGTGGAGGTGATTTTGGATGAGGAACAGCTGAGGGAGGAGATAGAGTTCCTGAAGAGAACCTGGAGCACTAAAGTGAGGCTGGCCTCTCTGAGGGCTGATCAGGGCCTAACGGCGATCGGTGCAAAGGTCAGGGTGCCATACAAACACAGCAGCACCAAGATCGCTCTTCTGATGGACTGGGTTAACGCCGTCTGTGACTTCTATGGCCTGCAGGTGAGAAGAATGATGGCTCATAGTGAGCATGCTGTGCACACACCATTTTGACCTGAGATCTGATTCAAAAAATGTCTTCTACATCCTGACAGTTTTCTGAAAAAGCCATGTTTCTGTGTCAGTCGATTTTTCAAAAACAGCAGACCTACAAGCTCGTAGCGCGCCACTCGGTGGAGCGCTATGAGCTTGTAGATCTGCTATTTTTCAATAGCTAAAGCATGACATAATGCTAACACCAAAAGGGGTTCCCGCCCAGAATGGGTTAAGAAAAAGCTTTTATGTCTGGATATTCCACCAGGAATTTAGGTAATGTTTCTTGGTGTAGCCAAACTAGGCATTTGAATAATGCTTTATGTACAGTATTCTTCCTCTAAAATCCCTTTTTATGAGCCTGAACTGGCCAAGATGGTTGCATAATAACAAAACGCACACATGACCTAAAAGGAACAAAGCAGTTGTTCACTCAAAGTGATTGTTTTCTGTTGTCATGTAGATCTGCTATTTTTTAAACATCGTGAAAATATTTAGAATTTAGAATATATATATATATATATATATATATATATATATATATTAATTTTGAGGTCAGGCCTGAATGGGTCAAAAGTAAAATAGCAGATGCTGTGCGCCTGTGCCTCGTGTCTGCCTGGTGTGTGTATGTTCACACTTTGAAACTCGAGAAAACGACAAAACTTATGGTCCGTCTTTGTTCCTCTGTCTGCGCAGGCAGAGAACTTCACAGTGTCCTTCTCGGATGGCCGTCTCCTCTGCCACCTGATCCACCACTACCACCCCAACCAGCTCCCAGCGGAGGCCGTCCGTCAGAGCACCACCCAGACAGTGGAGTGCTCCCAGCGGGGTCGAGTGGAACTCGACTCCTCAGGCAGCGACTCTGACTCTTTTGACTCCAGGCAGACGGGCCAAGATGGTAAATGTTTATAGACATTGTTATGTGAGAGAGAGATGACGACAAAGCAGTAAATTAAGCTTTTTGTAGAGTTTATCTATAGCTCTGGTCCATAGCCTTCTACTCCTTCAGTATAAGGCTATGGGACTTTCGGTTTAAAATCTCAAATCGAAATCAGACCAGCCTCTCCTCTGTAGCGTAAATGAAAAGAACGTTTTTGCTACTCACCAAAACAAAGGCGGGTTGTGTCATTAGAAAGCCTACTTTCCTTAGTGGACGCACTCTGAGCCCCCCACCACACGTATAAACGGTACTTGTTGGCCAAAATGTCAACTACCAGTTTGCAGTTAATGGTTTTCGTAGTGATTGATCAGGAGACTGTGAGCTCCTCTAGAATTGGTGCTTTAGAGTCCCGGGGGCCACATGCGGCCCCCACCTTCACCTAACCCGGCCAGCAGGTTAACATCCGAATAGTGATATCTTATTGATTTCAACTGTTACAAATAATTCCATTGACATGAAAAGGATTGAAATCGACTTCTTTAGAAGCATTACAGTGCATCAACAAGAGATTGACTCGGCTTCCTTCCTAAGCAGTAGCTTTTAAAAACACACACTTTGACACTAGGTGGCAGCCAGTGACATTGTAGTTTGATACGTTTTGAAACGGTGTGTTACTTGAAATTTTACTTTATTAATTGACTACTGGGGGAAAAAAGGCCAATGTTGCCACCAATGTTTTATTTTCTTGTGTTATACACAGGTCCAGAATCTTCCTCTTTGGACTACAAAGAGCTCCTGGAGAATGAGAGAAACAATTTCCGATTAATACATTCTGCTGTGGCTTTCCTGGGTGGAGTACCCGCCATGATGAACACAGCTGACATGTCCAACACCATCCCCAACGAGAAGGTGAGAGTGGCTCCGACTCAGACATATCGAAGTCCATCACTATTTGCGACATATAAAAGTTTAATTGGGTCAGAAGCCCATTAAGAACCAATATGGTAATGGTAACCCAAATACCACATTACATAACTGACACAGCAACAACAGCAGCTTAACCCATTTTGGTGTTAGCATCATGTCATGCTTTAGCAATTGAAAAATAGCAGATCTACAAGCTCATAGCGCGCCACCGAGTGGCGAGCTACGAGCTTGTAGGTCTGCTATGTTTTTAAACTGTAAGGATTTAAGACATTTTTAGAATCTGATCTCAGGTCAAAATGCAATAAAGAACCACCATTCTTCTGTGCGTTAGAATCTGATCTCAGGTCAGAATGGGTTAACTCAGTGCAGGACGGATCATGTGAGTTGAGTTGAACTCTGAACACAAGGTTTTTCCCCTGGTCTGCTTGCCAAGCTCGCAACTTGGAAAATAATGCAAAAGAAATGCACTGGAAGTGCAGACAATGGCCACGAGTAAAACTTAATTCGATTTTTTTTAAGGGGCAATAAACAGCTGTTCTGTTGTTTATTGCCCCTTAAAAAAAATCGAATATTTCCTGAGATATTGCAGGGTTTTTGGCTCAAAAGTAGGTGGAGGTTGTACAATTTTACAATTTAGGCATTTAGCAGAAGCTCTTGATCCAGAGCGATTTACATTATGCAAAAGCATGGCATACATCACATATATAAAAAGTAGTTATCATGAATCATGTATAAACTAAGAACGTAACAGTGGAGTATCTATGTCAACTATACTATATTATACAATATACATGTGTACTATAAAATGCAATTCCAGTGCTGTCTACGTAACGAGCTATAAGTCTGTCTAAAATACTATCCAAGTCTACATAAAGTGCTATCTAATAAGGGGCTAGGCTAGGGCAAGTGCTACGGGCCATGGTGGAGCCACTGTACAGTTGGAGGGTCCCTGTTTAACATGGTAATTAAACATAAAATTAAGTAACATTAACATGTTTTAGTGTGCTTCTCGCCAGACTAGACATGATGTGAATAACTGAGTGGTATTGCTTAAAACCCATTTTGGACGGGAACCCCTTTTGGTGTTGGCATTATGTTATGCTTTAGCTATTGAAAAACACCGCAGCACGCAGCACGCCACCGAGTGGCGTGCTGCGAGCTTGTAGGTCTGCTATTTTAGAAAAATCGAAGAACGACTGACTGACATTTTTCAGAAAACTGTCAGGATGTAGAAGATCTCGGGTTAAATCGCCACATCCGTGCTGTTTTCCAGGTTGTGATGTCATACCTGTCGTTCCTGTGCGTACGGCTGCTGGACCTGCGCAACGAGACCAGAGCTGCTCGGGTCATCCAGGACGCCTGGCGGAAGTACAGGCTGAAGAAAGACCAGGAGCTTTACCAGGTCGGTGTCATGGTCAGGTCATATCATGTCATGTGTCAGGTCGGTGTCAGTACAGGCTGAAGAAAGACCAGGAGCTTTACCAGGTCGGTGTCATGTCCAAGAAGAAACGTGTTCAGTGGTGGTAGAAGTACATCTTTTACTTAACCCATTTTGGGTGGGAACCCCTGTTGGTGTTTCAAGCATTATAAATACTTTAGCATTTGAAAAATAGCAGATCCACAAGCTCATAGTGTGCCACCGAGTGGCGCGCTACATCTGCTATTTTTGAAAAATCGTTAAAATGTGGCGCAAATCATTGAATATATATTTCAGAGCGAACATTAATATTTGCTTCTGGGGGGTCCCTGGAACTACATATTTTGAGACGGGGGGGGGGGGGGGGGGGGGGGGGGGGGGGGGGGGGGGGGGTCTGTGGCCCAGTAGAGATAATTCTGGGGGTCCTTGACATGAAAAAGGTTGAGCACCACTGACATAGGTTTTTCAGGATTTAGAAGCCATTTTATTTTATCGACCTCAGTCCAAAATGGGTTAAGTAAAAGTAGCAATACTGCAGTGCAAAAGTAAAAGTCCGGAATTCAAAATTTACTTAACCAAAAAAGTATTGGTATCAAAATGTACTTAAAGTACCAAAAGTAAAAGTACTCATTATGCAGAATGTCCCATTTCATGTATACAAATCTTTTGAAAATAGCAGATCTACAAACTCACATTGCGTCGCATCGCGAGTTTGTAGATCGGCTATTTTCGAATGACCAAAATCTATACAGGGCTGAAGTGGTTAATGTATGTTTTAGAAACGAATAAATAACGTTTTCAAATGCATGTAGTCGAGTAAAAGTATTTTATTTGGATCAGGGTTGTAGTGGAGTAGAAGTAAAACTATTGGAAATAGAAGTAAAATACAAATTCCTCAAAATTGTACTTAAGTACATGTTCCTAGTTATTTTCCACACAACATAAAAACAAATGGATGCTTTTGATGTTTACTTTCTATACTGGTTACACTGTTGCACATATAATAATAATTACGGTACTTGTTTTCTTGGTACAATAACTTTTTAATAATCAACCTGGGGACCACTGTTGGGTTGGGTGCCGTCTGTGGGATATGGGCTAAGGTTCTTTATTTTATTTTCTATATGCATCCAATGGTTATGCATCCCACTGTTTCTCAACCAATACTTTACAGACTATACTAGTGATCCATGGTATACTTAGGTCTGCAGGTGGTCCATGGGAAAACGTTTTAAAATGTAAATAAATTAAATACCTTTTTGTTAAATGTAAAGGAAATAAGAAAAAAGTCCATAAAACATAATTAGAATTAATAGGTGTGGTGTAGACTAGGGTGAGGCTTGAAAATGAAAATGTGTTGCACGATACTACGTGGTAGTACGCACAACAAATTAAATCAGTCATTATTGACCTGAAATATGCTAGTAGTCCAGAGCTCAGAAAAAGTAGAGAACCACTGATCTATTACCATAATTAAATGCAGTTCTTACTTTATCTAACCTTCTATATTGAACGTGTGTTATATTAACTCATACTCATTGTAAGAGTGTCAAGCACACACATCTATATTTCCTAATGATGAGAGACTGAACTAGGCTGGGTACACTTCCCCTTCTTGAGATTCAAACTCCTTTTCTGTGGAATTTCTTCACCTCCAACTTCTAAGTAAATTTCAACATTGATGCCTCATCATAGGTCACCAGGTCATTTAGTTTCTCAACAACAAAAGTAACAATAAAAGACAGTCTTCACCTTCCTGTGTTTTTAAAGACATGACCAGGGACCACATGGTATTCCTTCACAGACCACCAGTGCACCATGGACCCCTACTTAACGGTTCATGACGCTTAGCGCTTTACTCTAATCAGGGTTAGGGTTGAATTTTGCTTGGGATGCCTAAATTCTGAACACTTTCAGGAAAGAAGTGTTTGTTGGCCATTACTTTGCCTTTCTGTTGGGGGAGCACAGATATACTAAAGCTGCGTTCTGAATGTGTATATATTCACTTCGGTTCGTCCCGTTTGTACTGCACCAGGTCGCGCCTGTTCAGGCAATTCGTCCTTGCATTGACTTTGTAATGTAATCGCACTGCTCTAACCATCCAAGTCTGAACACACCTTTAGTTTTTCTATTGGTTAATGTATATTGTTGCCGCTAACGGTAGTTTGAGAAAGTGGTGAATCATAATAATCATAAATGGTTTGGCTATACATGTAGAAATGTGCCCCTTTACTGTTGAGTTTGTATCTCCTTAACAATATCGTGCAGAAGTTTGTAGTCCTAAAACCCAGAAAAAAGCTTCCTGTGACCAGAAGACTATGGGTTTTTGTTTAAATGCCTATAAAGGTCTGTGGTTAACAGTCTTAAAAGATTTTCCCTGTTCAAGCCCCACCTAATCTTTTCACCATCTTGTTCCTTGACCTCCTACAGGAAAGAAACGTGGCTGCAGTAAAGATCCAAGTTGTGGTCAGAAGCTTTCTCCACAGGCAGAAAGCCAAAAGGCAGAATTCTGCTGCCATTGCCATCCAGGCAAGATGGAGGAGCTATGCAGCCCGCAATGCTCTGAGGCTGAAGAAGAAGGCTGAACTCCAGGCTCTGAGATGCAATGCAGCCACGCTCATCCAGGTAGCATATTTACATTTGTAGATACAGAAGAAAAATGCAGGTGTAGCCAAAGGTGCATTTATATTCCCCATGAAATAATTTTAAACTAAAAGAAATATACTGTACCAATTATATAAATTATATAACCTGTAATTAATCACATTCATACAGTGACCATGTTGTATGCTCATACCATTCGCATAATTTCCTTTGTCCACTGCAGGCTCAGTGGAGGATGCACACCGCTAGGAGGGCCTACCAGCACCTCAGATATAGTGTCCTTGTTGTTCAAGCCCAATGGCGGATGAGGAGGGCATCCTCTGCCTATGCCAGAATACTGCGGGCTGCGGCCGTTATTCAGAAATACACGAGAGCATGGACCACAGCAAGAAGAGAGCGGGAGCAATATATCTCACTAAGAACCTCCGTTGTCCAGATCCAGAGGAACTACCGGAGACGGAAGGCCCAGCGATTGGAGAGGTTGAACCGAGCGGCCACGGTGATACAAACGGCCTTCTGGAAATGGCACAAGGAAAGAATGGCGCGAAAAGCCGCTGCTGCCCTGAAGATACAGTCCTGGTACCGCATGCAAATGTGTCTCCTTCGTTATGCAAGAACCAAGAGGAGTGCTCTTGTCATCCAGGCTCACTACAGAGGTCTCACACAGAGGCGCTGCTTGCACAGGTTGAGGCTTCAGCGACATTCCGCCGTTATCATCCAGAGTGCCTTCAGAGGACATGTTGTCAGAAAAAGGCTAGCTGTGATGAGACGAGCTTCTGTCATGATCCAACGCTGGTTCAGGGCCTCTGTGCATAGAGATATGGACAGGAGGAATTTTGTCGAGGCGAGATTCGCGGCTACCGCCATACAGGCAGCATATCGTGGCCATGTTGCACGGAGACTACTGAGAGAGCAGCAGCAGGCGGCGACACTTATCCAGACGGCTTTTAGGAGGTTTGCAGCGCAGAGGCGCTACCTGGCCTTGAAGAAAGCAGCCGTTGCCATCCAGAAACGTTATAGAGCAAATGCATTGGCTCAGAAGAAAAGGAAGGAGTACGAGGTTCTCAGGCATGCTGCACTTTCTATACAAGCCATTTGGAGGGGCAGAGCCGACAGGAAGAGGTTAGAGAAACTGCACCAAAGTGCCACACTCATACAGTCCCATTACCGTCGGCACAAAGCACACGCACAGTATGAGTCGAGGAAAGCAGCAGCTATAGTGATGCAGAGGCAGTTCAGAGCTCGTATGGCTGGAAAGGAGATGAGGACGGACTACTTGAAGGTGAAGGGAGCTGCTGTCATTCTCCAAGCAGGGTTCCGAGGCATGACAGTTAGACGAGAGCTGAGGGGAAAACGGCAGGCTGCTGCTGTTATTCAGTCTGCAGTGAGAATGATGATGTGTAGAAAACGATACTTGCTCCTCCAGAGTGCAACCATTATCATCCAGAGCCGATACAGGGCTCTCCTCGAGGGCAGAGAACGACAACGGGAGTACAGGCAGCTACGGCGTGCCACCTTGAAGATACAAGCTACCTACAGAGGGTTCAGAGTTCGAGAAGATCTAAAGAAAAAGAGAGATGCTGCCACCGTCATTCAAGCTCAGTTCAGAATGCACAAAGTGCGCACGGCCTACCTTGCCACAAAGTGTGCTGCTGCTGTTGTCCAGGAGCGCTACAGGGCAAAGAGGCTTAGAAATGAGTTGATGCAGAGGTACAGAACCATGAGGTCTGCTGTCGTCGTCCTCCAGGCTGCGTACCGTGGTCACAGAGCAAGACGTGAGGTGGCGGAGATGCACAGAGCGGCCGTTGTCCTTCAGAGACGGTTCCGTACTTTAAAGGACCGAAAACACTTCTTGGCGATCAAGGGTGCTGCTGTTTTCTGCCAGCAAAAATACAGGGCAATCAACTTGTCCAAAAAAGACAGGTTGAATTATCTGTTGATGCGCAGGGCAATAATATCCATCCAGGCAGCCTACAGAGGCCGCAGGGAGAGACTGGAGCTGGCTCGTCGCCATAAAGCAGCTACTGTGATCCAATCTTCATTCAGAAAGCACAGAGAGCACATCAAATTCCAGGCCATGCGGCTGTCTGCCATCATCATCCAGAGATACTATAGGGCCTGCATTCTTCAAAGACGAGAGAGGGAACTATTCCTGAAAATGAAACACTCTGCCATCGTCCTTCAGGCTGCATTAAGAGGACATTTTGTGCGACGTGAGCTCAACAATATGCACAGAGCAGCAACTGTCATTCAGGCCAACTTCAAGAGGCATAAGCAACAGGCTGCGTTTAGGAGGCAATGCTGTGCAGCAAGTGCAATTCAGGAATGGTTTAGAGCTCAGAAACTGAGAAACATCCAAGTGAAAGATTACCAACGCATCAGAATGGCTACGACCACATTACAAGCGGCCTTCCGTGGTATGAAGTCCAGGCAGAGAGTCAAACAAAAGCACCATGCAGCCACTGTTATCCAGAGAACCTACAGAACCCACTGTGAACACAGACGATATCTCACCCTGAAGTCCTCCGTCATCACTATTCAGCAACGCTATCGAGCCACTGTGGCGACCAAGCAGCAAATGCAACAATACCGGAGAATGAGAGATGCTGTGGTCTGTCTCCAGGCAGCCTACAGAGGCCACAGGGAGAGACTGGAGCTGGCGCTTCACCATAAAGCAGCTACTGTGATCCAATCTTCATTCAGAAAGCACAGAGAGCACATCAAATTCCAGGCCATGCGGCTGTCTGCCATCATCATCCAGAGATACTATAGGGCCTGCATTCTTCAAAGACTAGAGAGGGAACGATTCCTGAAAATGAAGCACTCTGCCATCGTCCTTCAGGCTGCATTAAGGGGTCATGTTGTGCGACGTGAGCTCAACAATATGCACAGAGCAGCAACTGTCATTCAGAGAAGGTTCCATGCTCAAAATGATCGTAACTACTTCTTAGCGATCAGGTTTGCTGCTGTTTTCTGTCAGCAAAAATACAGAGCAATTAAACTGGCAAAAAAAGACCGGTTGAATTATGAGTTGATGCGCAGGGCAATAATATCCATCCAGGCAGCCTACAGAGGGATGGTTGTCAGGCAGCAGAAGCATAGTGAACGCATGGCAGCAATAACCATTCAGTCCCACATCAGAAAGTACCTGCAGAGGGCCCACTACAAGAAACTGCAGTGGGCTGCAAACACAATGCAAGCACGTTTCAGGGCCAATAAGCTGATGAGAGAGGAGGTGCATGCTCTAAATGCTAAGAAGAATGCAGCTGTTCTCTTACAATCTGCCTTCCGTGGTATGAAGTCCAGGCAGAGAGTCAAACAAAAGCACCATGCAGCCACTGTTATCCAGAGAACCTACAGAACCCACTGTGAACACAGACGATATCTCACCCTGAAGTCCTCCGTCATCACTATTCAGCAACGCTATCGAGCCACTGTGGCGACCAAGCAGCAAATGCAACAATACCGGAGAATGAGAGATGCTGTGGTCTGTCTCCAGGCAGCCTACAGAGGCCACAGGGAGAGACTGGAGCTTGTGCGGCGCCATAAAGCAGCTACTGTGATCCAATCTTCATTCAGAAAGCACAGAGAGCACATCAAATTCCAGGCCATGCGGCTGTCTGCCATCATCATCCAGAGATACTATAGGGCCTGCATTCTTCAAAGACGAGAGAGGGAACGATTCCTGAAAATGAAGCACTCTGCCATCGTCCTTCAGGCTGCATTAAGAGGTCATTTTGTGCGACGTGAGCTCAACAATATGCACAGAGCAGCAACTGTCATTCAGAGAAGGTTCCATGCTCAAAAGGATCGTAACCACTTCTTAGCGATCAAGGGTGCTGCTGTTTTCTGTCAGCAAAGATACAGGGCAATTAAAATGGCAAAAAAAGACTGGTTGAATTATGAGTTGATGCGCAGGGCAATAATATCCATCCAGGCAGCCTACAGAGGGATGGTTGTCAGGCAGCAGAAACATAGTGAACGCATGGCAGCAATAACCATTCAGTCCCACATCAGAAAGTACCTGCAGAGGGCCCACTACAAGAAACTGCAGTGGGCTGCAAACACGATGCAAGCACGTTTCAGGGCCAATAAGCTGATGAGAGAGGAGGTGCATGCTCTAAATGCTAAGAAGAATGCAGCTGTTCTCTTACAATCTGCCTTCCGTGGTATGAAGTCCAGGCAGAGAGTCAAACAAAAGCACCATGCAGCCACTGTTATCCAGAGAACCTACAGAACCCACTGTGAACACAGACGATATCTCACCCTGAAGTCCTCCGTCATCACTATTCAGCAACGCTATCGAGCCACTGTGGCGACCAAGCAGCAAATGCAACAATACCGGAGAATGAGAGATGCTGTGGTCTGTCTCCAGGCAGCCTACAGAGGCCACAGGGAGAGACTGGAGCTTGTGCGGCGCCATAAAGCAGCTACTGTGATCCAATCTTCATTCAGAAAGCACAGAGAGCACATCAAATTCCAGGCCATGCGGCTGTCTGCCATCATCATCCAGAGATACTATAGGGCCTGCATTCTTCAAAGACGAGAGAGAGAACGATTCCTGAAAATGAAGCACTCTGCCATCATCCTTCAGGCTGCATTAAGAGGTCATTTTGTGCGACGTGAGCTCAACAATATGCACAGAGCAGCAACTGTCATTCAGAGAAGGTTCCATGCTCAAAAGGATCGTAACCACTTCTTAGCGATCAAGGGTGCTGCTGTTTTCTGTCAGCAAAAATACAGGGCCAATAAGCTGGCAAAAAAAGACCGGTTGAATTATGAGTTGATGCGCAGGGCAATAATATCCATCCAGGCAGCCTACAGAGGGATGGTTGTCAGGCAGCAGAAGCATAGTGAACGCATGGCAGCAATAACCATTCAGTCCCACATCAGAAAGTACCTGCAGAGGGCCCACTACAAGAAACTGCAGTGGGCTGCAAACACAATGCAAGCACGTTTCAGGGCCAATAAGCTGATGAGAGAGGAGGTGCATGCTCTAAATGCTAAGAAGAATGCAGCTGTTCTCTTACAATCTGCCTTCCGTGGTATGAAGTCCAGGCAGAGAGTCAAACAAAAGCACCATGCAGCCACTGTTATCCAGAGAACCTACAGAACCCACTGTGAACACAGACGATATCTCACCCTGAAGTCCTCCGTCGTCACTATTCAGCAACGCTATCGAGCCACTGTGGCGACCAAGCAGCAAATGCAACAATACCGGAGAATGAGAGATGCTGTGGTCTGTCTCCAGGCAGCCTACAGAGGCCACAGGGAGAGACTGGAGCTGGCGCGTCGCCATAAAGCAGCTACTGTGATCCAATCTTCATTCAGAAAGCACAGAGAGCACATCAAATTCCAGGCCATGCGGCTGTCTGCCATCATCATCCAGAGATACTATAGGGCCTGCATTCTTCAAAGACGAGAGAGGGAACGATTCCTGAAAATGAAGCACTCTGCCATCATCCTTCAGGCTGCATTAAGAGGCCATCAGGCTAGAAGAGAGATTGCTCGACAAAATGCAGCTGCCACCTTGATCCAGTCCTGCTGGCGATGTGCCGTCCAGAGACGTACTTTCCAGAGGCAGAGGGAGGCCACTGTGGTTCTACAGCGGAGGGTCCGGGCAGTCTGGCTGGCTAGGGCAGAGAGGGACAACTACAACCACATGAGAAGAGCTGCCATTACGCTACAGTTCTACTGGCGAGGCTGGATCACAAGACGTCAGGTAGCTAGCTGCGGTTTTAGCACACAGTCGCCAATATTGCACTGAATTCCTTTGTTCTTTTTAGAATTTCTATGACTTTCACTTGTGCTACATATACTTACTATGTATATTATACATGCATTACATATACATACTACTTAATAGTACTTATACATGTTTGTACTAATGACATGTATCTGTTTTTTAACGTTTTTCCAGGTACGCGAGGCAGAGAAGGCACAGAAGCGGCGCCGTTTCGTCGCAGCGGCCTTCCACCACCTCAGCGCCATAAGGATCCAGAGATCCCTGAGAGCCCACTGGGCCCTGCAGTCTGCCAAGAAACAGATCCACTCGGTCATCGCCATACAGGTACGACGTCTATCTTTAAAATGGGAGTTCATCCGTTTCAGTAAGAGTTGCTCCGTCTCGATTTCCGACTCAAGACTTGAATGTGTTCTTTTTCTTTGTCCCGCCAGCGATGGGTTCGAGCGAGGCAGGAGAGGACCCGTTTCCTGGCGGAGAGGAGGAAAGTAGTGATCGCTCAGAGAGCCGTCAGGCGTTGGTTAGCCCGACGCCACCTTGCTGCCTCCGCCATCCAGCGTGCCGCCAAGACATTCCTTCTCCACAAGCGTCAGAGGAGGCTCCAGGGAGGCATTATCAAAGCTCAGGTAGACCTCTCCCCCACATGCTTATTGCTCAAGGCGAATGAGCTGAGAGAATTGTTTAGTTATATTATTGCTTAATTGCATCATGAGAATATACAGTACCTATTACATTTTATTAATATATAAATACTGTAGACAAATGGTCATTTGCTTTGAAACGGATGTAATGCACAGCTTGCACACAAAGTGCAGAACAATGGGTGAAGCTGCACATATGCTGTAGCTTGTAGTAAAGTCAAGTATTTTCAAGGGATAAATCATTGTGTCGGTCTGAAAGATTTCACTGCAAAGAAAACACAAGATGTCTCCCATTACTCTTGTGTTCAATTAATTCACTTTTTTGCTATTAATTACTTTTCATGCACAATTCATGCCTTTGATTTTTGAATACCAAATAATTGAAGTCTAATGAGACATTATTTGATACATTTCATTGAATATGCTCCCTTTACTTAACACAATCCATGCCAGTACACTACAATAGAAACGCAGACCAGTGGACAGCGATTCTATTGTAAAAAAAACAAACAGTAAAATTACGTCTTAAATTACGGGCTTATAGTGCTTAAAATGTAACCTGTCGTTCCTTGGCTTGGGTTAATAAAGGTAAGTAGGCCCAGGCCGTAGCGTAACGGTCTGGGCACCGGACTGGTGATCCAGTCGCAGTGTGCCGCGGGTTCGACTCCCGGACCCGACACGGCCTTTACCGCATGTCATCCCCCCATCTCTCTCCCGTTTCCTGTCAGCCTACTTTCTATCCCTTAAAAAATCAATAAAGGCGTAAGCCGCAAAAAAATATCTTAAAAAAAATAAAAAAATAAAGGTAAGTAAATCGCAGAAAAATATGTTGTGCAAAAATAGTTAAAATGTTCTCTTTATTCTATTTGTATTCCTGTACTTTCCTCAAGGCTCTGTGGAGAGGGCACCGCTCCCGCATGCTTCATGACAATCCCAAAGTGGTGAAAGTGAGACTCAGCCTGCAACGAGTGTCCACTGGTGTCCGAGAAGAAGACAAATTGGGCAACAAGACAGCTTTAGCTTTGGACTACCTCCTTAAATATAAAGATTTTGCTCACATTCTGGAAGCCTTACAAAACCTGGGTAAGGCCTTATCATAATGCGTTACTGGAAATTTTAGATGTTTGTCTGCAATGAACTTTAGACTTCTTCTGACTGACCTGATGCCTGCAGTGAACGCAACTTCTGATTAAGATCGATTATTCTGAAGTTGGCGTTTATATAAATGCTAAAAGAATGTTCTCGTCCCTGTCGGGAAGAAACCTTGTTGTAATTATTATTTATTAGTCAGACGCTCTTGTTAATACTTTTCATTGGTTTAATATTTATAAAAGCCAGAGACCGACTTCAAACTGTCGACCCTGTTTTGGGATGCCAAGTAACCATTATGTTAAAGGGACCTTTTTGCAACCAGATCTTATTTTAATGATGTTTGGGAGACAAGAACACTTTCCTGGCGTATTTATGTGTTTTTTTTTGTTGATATTTTAGTACTTCCAAGTGTCCATGATGTCATGGACATTTGGCTCACTGGTCTACATGTTGTCTCAGTAAGACAGGTTCCCCACTGCTCCTCCCTGTTCCCCCCACAAGGGGGAGCAGTGCACCAAAACATTATGGGAATTGTAGTCCAGAAAGGAAGTGAGCCGCTGTCTGGATCATTCGTGCCTCTCAAACAGAAAATGGCAGGACGCCAAGCAAAATGTCTGTTTTTGTACTATTCTCATGCGTGTTGTATTGTGTTTCTGTACAGAGACGGCGACCAGACTGTCACCGGAGTGCTGTGAACGCCTGGTGGAGAGTGGAGCCACAGTGAACATCTTCATCCTCATCCGCTCCTGCAACAGGAGTATACCATGCATGGAAATTATTGCTCACTCCATCCAGATCCTCCTGAACCTCACCAAGGTACCTGGAACAAGGACCGTGCATGCTTTAAATGACACATTGCATGATAGAATCCCAGTGCTGGAAACGTTGTTTGGGGGGGGAACTACTAAAGCTTTTCCACCAGACCAGCACCAGTACACTAATTTCTAGTGTTTGTCATGGCTTGTGACATCGGCTTGCAAGAATTTATATTCACTTTTTGCCTAGAATATCATGCTCCATGTGACCTTTGTTTTAGTCTGTTCCACACTTCACTGTTCTGTGTTGTTTTGCTGAAAGTGACAGAATGTTTCACATTGGACAGAATGTGCTGATGCACAAAAATCCCCTTACTCTGTTCCCCTTCTCAAAAGGGCTATATCAACAGAAAGGAGACGCCTCCAATGTTCAATGACTAGATGGAGTAGGCCAAGTAGAAAAACATCCACACAGCATGAAATCCTTCCTCTGGTCTGTTAGACTTCCTTCAGACATTTAGTTCCACTTTAATGAAGCCCCTGTTGAAGTTTCACTTCCGTGAACCCATTCTGACCTGAGATAATGTCTTGACTGAAAAAGCTATGTTTCTATGTCAGTCGTTCTTCGATTTTTCAAAGAATAGCAGACCGACAAGCTCGTAGCGCGGCACTCGGTGGCGCGCTATGAGCTTGTAGATCTGCTATTTTTTCAATAGCTAAAGCATAACATAATGCTAACCCCAAAAGGGGTTGCCGCCCAAAATGGGATAAGGACAGACATTATGGCGCTTTCGCTATTCACTACATTCAGTGAGGAGTTGTTCTCTTTTTGTTCAGTTTGCAACAGATTTAATAGTGTCGTGTTTAATGTCCAAAACCGTTACTTTTCAAGAAATAAAATAATGAGAAGCTGTGTTCCACAGGAACCAATGTAGCACAGCTGTATAGATTATTTCCCTAGAAAATGGCAATTTAACTATTTGATCTACTTTTGCGTGATACTGTCACTATAAAGTGTAAAACATTTAAGTGTAAATGTATGAATAGGATTCTACCAGACAGTGACGATATGCAAGTCTGTACATTTCATCATGTTTCACTGTTACCATAACGTTCACCTTGTTGTACCTCAGTACCATAAGACCAGAGGCATTTCATCATGTTTCACTGTTACCATAACGTTCACCGTGTTCTACCTCCAGTACCATAAGACCACAGCGGCCGTGTACTGCGTGGACAGCTCTGTGGAGACCCTGCTGGACCTGCTGCAGAGGTACCGGGAGAAGGCCGGTGATAAGGTGGCGGACAAGGGAGGCAGTATCTTTACCAAGGCCTGCTTCCTCCTGGCTCTGCTCCTCCAGGACAGACAACGGGCTCAGGTCTGTAGTGCTGATCTCCTTCACTAAAACTATGGCGGAGAATGTCCGTCGACTGCCTTTATTCGCTGACGAAAACTAAATAAGAACGTGGCTATGAAATAAGCGGACTAAAGTTTGGTTCCGCTCGGGTGTTGCGCTCTGAACGTGGCATACCAAGGCCTGTCAAAATAATTTTTTGTCAACAAAATCAACTTTAGATTTAGTCGACTAAAACTTAAGACATTTCTTTGACTAAAATATGACTAAGACTACATGGAATAATTCAAAAGACTATGATTAAAACTAAATCAATATTTGCTGTCAAAATCAACACTGGTGTACAGCAGTGGTTCTCAAACTTTTTCATGTCAAGGACCCCCCCCTCCCCCCCAATGTTATTTTTCCGTGGACCCCCATCTGAAATGCATTTGTGTCGAGGACCACCAGACAAGATTAATATTGTTAAAATGTTTCAAAAGATATTCCAAGGTTTGTCAAAGATACTGTGTGTGTTATATAATGTGTACATTTGTTTGCCTAGCTACAAACTCGCAACACATGCATAGTGTCTCTATTGTCAAAAAGCTGATGTTTATAGTGTTGCCGTTGTTAAACTGATTTTCATTCTATATTAATAAATGTATCCATGAGAACCATTGATGTGTACAGTATTAACCACATGAACCCTAGCATCCCTTTTTTCAACTCCATTTTAAAAAGTGTGTTTTTTTTCTTGAACTTTTAGGAGGTTATGAAGCTCCCCAAGACTGTGGACAGGATCTCTAGCATCTACCGCCTCACAACCCGCAAATATAAAATGGATGCCGAAAGAACGCTCATCAGACACAAGATGAACGCGTCCATCAACGGGAGCTTCCTGCAAGCGACGCCTCGCAAATCTCGGCCGGTGCCCAAGTAAGTGTTAGGCAGTGGTGGAAAAAACACTCAAATGTGTTAACCCATTTTGACCTGGGAACGATTCTACAAATGTCTTCTAAATCCTGACAGATTTCTGATTCCAAGAAGCAAAGATTTGAGTTAAAAAAAAAAAAAAAAAAGTGTCAGGGCTGGTATGTGGACTTTACATCTGCAATGCCATTACAATACTGCTGGACCGGGTCCATTTGTACACTCAGAGTTTCACAGAGTCACAGACATAAAGGTCCATTTGGAACCCCCTATAGTTATTGACATTGTTAAAGGGGAACCTCAGCCATGGGCGGAGCTTGAGGGGGTTCAGGGGGTGCACTGCACCCCCTGGCAAAAAAAAAAAGAAAAAATTAACTTCTGGCTTCTGACTGTAGTTTGTAATCATCTCTCTTATCATGATATGATGACTCGCTGTATGGCTGTAGTGCATGTGTGTATGTGTGTGAGCTGCTGTACTACCTAAATAACTCATTTTTAGGGGTTAGGGCATTGTAAAAACGCTACAATAATAAAATAAAGGTCAAAAAAATTACGCGCACGCAAAGTGTGCGCGCGGGTGTCGTTGGCCAAGCAGTCGCACCCCCAGGCGTCAAGTTCAAGCTCCGCCTATGACCTCAGCCCGTGAATCCAGGACCACAACATAGTGGCTGTGTGCTATTGACTGGATTCGTGTTGAACGGAAGGAATATTTTCAATGTTGAATTGATGAACCTTTTTTTTTCTTCTTTTTTTCAGATTTGGACCAGACTGGGTTCTCGGGAAGAATAAGCTGAAAGACATCGTAGATCCGCTTCGAGCAATTGAGATGGTGGCAGAAGCCTTTTCTATTGTGCTGTAAATATGTTTTTCCACTGTTTGAAAATGATGCATAATGTTTTTTTCTTTTTTTACGCAAGTCTCCTGCACCATGTGTCTGTCTCCAGACATAAAAGCAGATGATGAATGTAGTGCTGACACACTGTACACACACACACTCGCACTCTGTATATATTTATATTGTCATATGAAACTAGATATCTTCTAGGATTTTGGATATTGTAATATCATATGGCAAAGTATTGTCTTTCCTGTTTTTAAAGGTCAATAAACTGACTGACAATAAACTTTTTTACTTGACTGTTCTATTCGCTTTTGTCTACTTATTTGGGGTGGCTCGTATCAATGAGCTAGGGGGGCTCAGCCCTCCCTATCTTATGGAGTAAAGATGAGAAATTATTACTTTATACTATATACTTTTATATTCTGGTATAATCTAAAGCAGCAACGGCATCAAATAGTTACAAGAAAAACACAATAGGCTGATTTATTTTTTACAGTCCATTGGCTTTGATTGCGTTGAATGATTGACAGCTGCTTGGTTTACTTGCCACTGCTCAGCCATAATGCCCGCCTCAGACTGTGAGGTCATTGGCTATACCAATCACAGCACCTGATCGTGTGTGCTTGTTTATGATGTGGAAGAATTTTAAATGAAGTTTATTATTTACTTTATAATACGTTTTGTCCCGTGTCCGTGGAGGAGAAAATGAAGTTAAGAGACTGGGAGCAGTGTCTCTTTTGGATATAACAAAAGGAAAGGAGACAAAATACGTTTTGTGAGTTTGAAATTCTTGCTTGGGGCAGACAGCTGACACACCGGACCCACAAAGGTATTGTGGTCTGCTTCATTCATCTCACAAAGTTAAGAAACCTAATTGCTGGTTTAATCACATTGAAAGTGGCTCGAGCTGTCATTGAGTTGGGAAGAGAGAGATAGGCTGTGTTTGTGTGCGTGTGCGTGTGTTAGTGTTGTTTCCGTGCCGTGTGTGTGTGTGTGTGCCTTGCAAGTTGCATTATTCCATTTTGGTCGGTGCTGTACCTACGTTTGCGCCAGTTGCGCGTGTGTGAGTCATAGAGTGAGTGTGTGTTTTTCGTCTCGACGTGTGTGTGCGTGCATGCGTACTGTTATTATTGACGGTATAAGAGCAGTTATCTACATACAAATACAAACAATGTTCAGTGGAGTGTTTTGTTGTGGGCATGCACTTCTGTTGTTGTGGAGCACTTGCTGTAACAAAATATAGGCCTGTAGTAGTGTCATTGCTGTACTTTGATATCTGGATTCTGGAATATGATGCTATTGCTGCAGGTTGAACTAGTAGCATATAGTGTAATGGATGTCTTATAGCCCCCCCCCCCAAAAAAAAAAAAATCACTGCCAGCCGCCACTAGGCATTCTTTTTATTATTTGTGAATGAATATTTTGTGAAGGCACCAATAGACACCACAATATCATCATAGTATCGATACAGAGATACTTCATACTTGGGCATGAAAGCTGAGTCATCTCGTCAGATTAACTCAGCCAATAGGCTTGTTGAATACCAACGAAGTTGACCTTTAACCAATTAACTGGTACATCCAGTGGAACTAATCAGCCTGGTATTCCTAAACTAATCTAATGGGATAAGTACATTATGCTTAAAAGGTTAAACCTAACCTTATTCCTACATTATCTTGGATAAAAACTTTTTTATTTTTGAAAAGCAGTTAAAGCATATGCATTATGCACGAATGTTAATTTAACCAAATTTAAGTTGTTTTCATCACATTAGAAGGGACAAAACTGCAAGCTGTACATGCATGCTATGATATTCTCATATATTCTCATATTCTCATCTATCATATATCTATCAAACTGTCTTAAAACCAATAACCTCAATATACAAACGGGCTATAAAAATCATGGATCTAAAACCGATGAAATGGCACGGTATTTTTTTTGTAAGTTTGATTTTTGATTAATTTTTTCTACTATCAAATAGTTTTTTAAATGTTTACATGGTCATGTTTCACCTTTGTTCTCTGGACTGGTTGATGGTCTTCGGAACTCCGTTAGAGCAACTACACCAGCCTCAACAAGGGGTACTATTGTTCCCAGGTGTAACAATTCTTTCGGGCTTCTATTCGCAGTAAAGGGGGCAAACCTTTGGAACTCCTTGCCTACGGGTCAAACTAGAGACGGATGGTAATGTGTCCTACAGAGGACTCAAACTATGGTTGAAATCAAATAAACTGCTCACATGTATAGCGTCTGACTGGTTACCTCAGTGATTATGTTTAATTTTGCTTTATAGGTCAATTTAATGGGTATTGTAAAATATATATAAATTGTTGTAAAATATTATTAGTATAGTATATTATATTATTTAATTTTTTTAAGTTAGTTCAAATTAGTTAAGGTAGTTCAAATTAGTATACAAAGGCCAAACCAGGGACTGGAGTTGCAAATTAGCCTTGGCTAAAAACATGAAACCCAACGGTGTAATGTTTTTTCAACTTGATACTTTTTGTCCCTAGCTGTTACATAACCCTAATTAACCCTATTCCTATACTTAACCCCAGTAAAACTAAATCTAAACTTATTTCTAACCTTATTCTCAAAACAAAATAAAGAATACAAGAACCGTGGCACCAAACGGTCGGCGGGAGAAAACAAAAGAGGCAGAGTGTGTTTTTGGGTGAACATTCCGGATACCGGCTTGGCTTTTCAACCGGCAGAGGAACTCTTTTTGCACTACTGTAGTTCATAGACCCTGTGCGCTAGTGCTATAGGGCCCCCAGAAAACATTGGGAAAATGTGCGTTTTTCTGGTCATAATCAGACAGTTGAGTTGAGAGGTGCATACTGTAGTTAGCCTTCCTGTGTATGTGTGTGTGTGTGTGTGTGTGTGTGTGTGTGTGTGTGTGTGTGTGTGTGTGTGTGTGTGTGTGTGTGTGTATGTGTCTCTAACAGTAAGTCAGTGTTTGATCACATGCTTTATTTGCCCTTGTTCTTAATGCATGGGTGTACTGTAACTTAAATTAACCTTGTTAACCTAATATTCTACCAGGTGTTGTCTATATGAATTGATTGAAGGGTGTATAAGCACTGGTGATCTTACTTATTTACTATAAGAAATGTCGAGCAAGATCAAAAAGTTAGTATTCCAATACCGGGAAATGTGATTCTTGTGCAGGCTTTTAAAACCTGCAGTAAATTGGGAGAATTTTGGTATTTTCCTTTAATTCTGGACAGAGACAAAAAGACTGAGTTGATAATAAGAGACCAGATTTTATTAAGTGAGTGCACTCCAGGAAATCAGTGTATAACGGTTACAACACAATTTGTCAAATTTGTACTATTCATTTTTGTCGGGCAGAAACCTCTTATCTCCATACTCTAACCATGTGCTTTTTCGTAAATGAACGCCCTACTTGATCATGCTACAGCGTCACACAAAAGCATCAAACGTAGCAGACCCGCAAGCTCGAAACGCTGCACACTTTGAGCTTGTAGATCTGCTGCTTTTGCTGTTTAAAAAAAAAAAGGAACAGTTTTGGACATATGAGGTTTTTGCTTATTTGCTTATTTGTTCAGTCTACACTAGGAGAACAAGAAGGAAGTGTTATCTCACCATTAATACACTTCTGGCGCATAACAATGTTAGCACCGGACCTATAGCCGTCTTTACAAACAAATGTAAGGAAATCATTATGTTCTGCATAGAATTTATCTTGACCTGCACGACGGAATCTAATATTGTACTGGTTCAGATCTTCTTCAGTCACAGTGCAGGGTTCTGTAATGGATTGAAGACAAGACAGGAGGACATTAATGCATGATGAGCTGTTTGAAAATCACATAAATCGTTTCTTTTCCGTCAGTCACTCATTATCCCCATACATGGGAATGCCCCCATATATGGTCTTGTGACATTGACATTGACATTGATGTAGATCCCTGATGTCATAGTAAGTGCAACAAGCCCATATATGGAGATCCCTGATGTCATCAATATTGACCAGCAACTCTACATCTGACCTCAAACCCTTAGATCTCCATATATGGATATATGTCAGAATCTGTTCTGACATTCCATATGTTGATCCTTCCCCATCCATCCTTCCTCTTTGATGTCTCACTTTTGACTGATACCTGTCCATTCAAACTCTAGACGGGCACTAAAGTTATTAGTGCAGCCGCGCCCGGCAGCCGGCGAAAAGTAGAGTTCTCAACAGGCCCGAAAATTGCACCACTCAGTTCACACGGGTGTGATTTTTTCTTTCTGATTATACAAAATGTAATAACAGATTTCATTTTATTATTATTATTATTATTATTAAGAATAGTGACTTACTGAGGCACGCCGCATGTCCAGTCCATTGACCATTCTGGCAGGTGTGAGATCCACTCACGATGTAGAGCCTCGGGCAGACATAATGGACCTCCTCACCGTCGCTATACTGGGATTTACGTCTGTCTCTGAGTTCTGCGTCTTCAGGAATTAGTGGTGCTCCACAGCTGTTGGATTCTACAGTAGGAGAACGTAATGTTCAAAACAAACATAATTTTGACTGTTATTGGGTTTTGTGAAACAAGAAATTCCACAGCATATACACCTGTTTTTGGTAAAGTTCTCCCTAGTTACACACACACACACACACACACACAGCAGGTATATGGGTCTCGAACATAAATGAAAGGACAAATGGCCCAGAATAGGGCCATACGGTATTCCCTGGGAGTGCATACATTCGCACCTGTATATGGAATCGACTAATCAGAATGCCAGATAATAGAGTTGCTAGGAAGATTGCTGGCAAGTGCAGTAGAGGACACACTTAAGATATATATATATATATATATATATATATATATATATATATATATATATGTATATAGATATATATATAAGAACTGGGTTACGTGACAGTTCTAAATAACAGTATGGTAAACATCTCTATGGTTAAAGACACATTTTATAGTTTATATCAGAACAAATGCATGGTCACAGGAGGACCAAACCAAAGCTGAGAACATTTGTTATGATAAAAAGCTGTTATGCTAGTGAAAAGTATATGTTTGTGCTCCATTATCCAAAAGACAAAGATCTTTATGTGCCCCTTCGTTCTGGGATCTTGCCCCTGCACCTTGACACTGGGAGGTATAGAGGAGTTACAGAATATTGTGATATAAACAATATTGAGAATGAGTTCCATTTTGTTTTCTATTGCCTGTTGTATCATGAGAGCTACATGAAAAGTTATTTAACAGGTGTAAAAACATAGATCTGATGTGGTTAAGCGAACTCAAAGGAAAGAGATTTTTACTTGAACAAATTGGAACTTTATCACTCCAAGTTCCAGTTGCTAGACATTCGATCTGTTGACTCCCTTGTAGATAAAGTCTACCAGTGCACCGGAACTGTAACATGTCGCCTTTCCCTGGTGA
Source organism: Protomyctophum parallelum (assembly GCF_964188405.1). Lineage (NCBI taxonomy): Eukaryota > Metazoa > Chordata > Actinopteri > Myctophiformes > Myctophidae > Protomyctophum > Protomyctophum parallelum. The sequence continues at coordinate 40,845,578 of NC_139701.1, read as the reverse complement.
GGGTTGGTGTTGGTTTGTTATTTGCACATTGGCAGGCAGCAGTGGCGGTTGGAAGGTCCCACGGGCCCCGAGGCGAGATTGACAGCCCGGGCCCGGGTTTTTTTTCGATTCTGACGCACAAACGTTCCTTTTCGACGTTAGGGGCGGGGTTAACGTTTAGAGTAGACTCTCGTAGAGAGATTCGTCAGAATCGAAAAAAACCTCTATGAGAATCTAAATGTTTGGGCTAGAGCTGCTGCTGTTGTGTTTGTATTCCACCTTACTCCATCTATCTTGCTCTCTTTTGCCTGTGGTAATTGTATGCCTTGTTTATGACTGTTCAAAGAATCAAAACTGAACTTTATCAGGCGATTGCAGAGCAGGGCTAACAACTGTATACAGCCACTAAGAGCTCACTAGTCGAAGAAGCATGGCTTGGCTTTAAAACCAAATTTACATCAGTACTAAACATCATGGCTCCTTTGAGAACTGTCAGGGTCAAAACCCGCTCGGAGCCATGGATGGATTCGGACATACTGACTGCAATGAAAGCCAGAGACAACAAATGCTCTGAACTTCTTAAATGCAAGTCCAAGCTAGCCAAGCGCTTCGACAGTGATCTCCAAACCAAACTGTACATCCTAAAAACCCAATGTAACAAGCTAAGAAACGGTGTTATTGCCATGACCAAATCAGCAAAAAGTTACTTTATCAATGATAAAGCCGAGGAAATTAAAAACAATCCTCGGGAGCTTTGGAAGCTACTAAACAACCAACTAGGCTGTGGTCAGAAACTAAAAACCAGGTTTACTAACATAAACATCAAATCGAATAACACCCTCATCACTGACAAGCTTGATGTAGCCAACCACTTGAACATCTTCTTTACAAACATTGCAACAATGCTGGTTAACAAACTGCCCTCCCACTCTGGGCGTTTTGGTGTAGAGCAAATCAAAGCCTTCTACAAAAACCTAGGTGTTTGTAAAGATGATTTTAAAATGGCAATGGTAACAACTGAGGAGGTACTTAAAAAACTGAGTGCCCTCCAACCCCACAAGGCCACTGGCCATGACAATATTCCCTCCAAATTTCTCAGAGACTCAGAACCCGGCAACTACCGCCCTATTTCTATTCTAAGCTCCATCTCGAAAGTGATGGAAAAAATAGTCTATGAACAGGTTGAAAAGTATCTTGCCACTAATAAATTGCTGTACGAGTTCCAATCTGGTTTCAGAACATCCCACTCCACTGACACATGCCTCCTCTATTTGAGCGACCACATCAAACACCAGAGGGAGTGCAACAAACCATGTACAACCCAGATTCGGCACAAACAAGGGACTAAATTATTTTCGCTCCTATGCCACCAAAATGTGGAACGCCCTACCAACAGTCATTAAGACATGTGAATCCCTTGACTCTTTCAAAACCGCTCTCAAAGGGCACCTACGGATGGTTGCAATTCGAAACTGGCCTCTGTAAAATCGGAACTGTTTTTGGAGGAAATGGTCATCATTAAAAACAATATTTACAGTATATGAACCGTGATCATATCTATAGAGTATATTATCTACCTTCACAAGAAGGAAATGCATCGTTCCACTGTCCATTTTCTCCACATGTCAGCTCTGATTTGCCATTCAGTCGTTTCAGAGGATCGAAACAGCGGAATGTTAGAGTGTGGCCAAATTGTATAAGGTCATTTTGCTGCCAGTTTGCTGGCAGACCTTCAATAATAATCTGTTCATCTGCAGGCGGTCCTGGGCAGGTCACATCTAAGACATACAGTAGCACAAACACATATGGAAAGACGGTTAACCAGCGATACAAATAGGGCTACACTCTCAGCATGTCTAGGAAACTATGACAGACAGACAGACAGACAGACATTTCTGGCATTGACATTTCAATGTATTGTCAGTTATTCAGGAAATGTTACTGTAGAGATAGACTTGCTCCTCTCACTTCGTTTTTACTCGTTTATGTTTTATTCATTTATTATTATTATTTTATATTGTATATTTGTCATTAAAGGATTTGATTAATTTAGTACAAAGGACCCCAATGGAAACAAGCCATAGCAGACCATGTTTTTGGGGTAGGTGAATATTGTGTAATAGGTGAAAGGACATGCATATTTGCCCTTCTTGAGATTGTTGAGTTTGTTTGTCAAACTTTCGGCCCTGCTCCATAGTGACTATGCTTTCCCGTGTTCCGCCTTCCACATGGGTTGTGTTCAATAGTCAGAGGTAAATGTCACCATTTATTTTATATAATAGATCTGTTAGATAATTATTCTTGAATAAAACATTGTAATTATGGGGGGAAATCCTTCTCAGTCACTTTATTGTCACATGTATTGGTATTGAGAATCTGGTGAGTTGAATATTTGAGTTTGTGTGTGCGTGCGTGACTTAAAACTTCTAAACACAAACAGGGCCACGGTCCAGCCACACTTATCAACAACACAGGGAGCCCCATTTTGGGTGGGAACCCCTTTTGGTGTTAGCATTACGTCATGCTTTAGCTATTGAAAAATAGCAGATCTACAAGCTCATAGCGCGCCACCGAGTGGTGCACTACGAGCTTGTAGGTCTGCTTTTTTTGAAAAATCGAAGAACGACCGACAGAAACATAGGTACATTTGGCAATTATTGATCAAAAGACTATATACTGTACCTTCACAAGAAGAAGGAATTGGATGGTTCCACTCTTCATCCTCACCACATGTCAGCACTGCCTCTGACATTCCACTCAGTTTCTTCCCACGGCTGGGACAGCTGAATGTTAGATTGTGGCCAGGAGGCATGGGACCGTCGTTGTCTGGCAGACCTTGGATATTAATGTCACCACTTGCAGCCAGTCTGGGCCTGGGGCAGCTCTTAGCTTCAATGCACAAACAGACAGTTAGCTAAATGATAGTTAGGAACCAAATGGACCCTTATGGGTCTGTAACTCTGAGAGTGTCCAAACAGGCGAACCGGCACGAATGGCAGTCTGGATAGTTGACAGAAGTGTGCTTGAGGCCTGTGAGCCTTTTTACCGAATAAGGCTGTGTTCAAATACACCGCTTCATCTTGAAGAAACTTTACTTTTAAATTAACTTCCCGGTTCAAACATCAAGATATGCATGAGCGGAAAAACACGCCCGTCAGAGCGTGCCTGTGTTCGTTCATGTATATAAGACCACTTAGCCTCGAAGTGTTTATTTTCTTAATTATGCTATGGTTATATTTTGGAAAGGTTATCACCCGGGGCTGGATACATGCAATCACTCTATGAGCGTTGTTTTGGAGTTTGCAACTGGACTCCAGTGACCACATAGAATGTAAGCCTATCCATTATAAGACATGACTACAAGACTAACTGATCTAACTGAACCACTCCCAAGTCAGCTCGTTTCATCCTTGCAGTTTAATTATGTATGGCACTTTGGCACACGATATAGACATGACACGCTGACATGACATGCTCTGCTCAATAAAGGATTTGTGTTTTTAGATCAGGATCTTCATGCCAACGCGTCTTTCATCTTGTGGCCAAGACATAACTATACTGTAAATCTTCTATATCCCATGCATACACACAGCGTTGTGTCACCCAGCGGGAATCCTGGGTTCAATTCAGTGCCCATACCCGGTGCGCCTGTTTTGAGGCTTACATTGCATCAGATTTGTGTCGAAGCATGCTAAAATAATGTTTTTCAGCTTGAGAGATTCATACCCAAGGGAAACCCTTCATGCACCTCTCTTCCAGTGTTTGTGAGAGAAATATACAACCAGGTCTAGGAAAACAAACAAAGCAACAAACAAAGCAACTATAGGTCACATGAGCACTTTAAACCTATAGTTTAACTGTACTGTATACACCGGCAATTTGAAAATAGCAACTTTACAGAAAAAGAAGCCCAAAGTTGCTTATAATAAGCAGACATGGCAACAATGTTCTCTTCCCACTAGTGCAAGGCAAGTCTCCAACAGTCCAAACACATCATGCAGGCAGTATTAGAGAGGCAGGGGCTGAAATCCCGTAAGAGGGCACTTTTGGACAAAAATAGCGAAAATGGCAGATCTACAAGCTCACAACGTGGCGCAATGCCGTGTGTTGTGAGCTTGTAGATCATCTATTTTCGAGACACAAATCCAGTACTCTTTCGCTAGTGGAGATGCGGTGTAACGACATGGATTTCTAAACGAATTAGAGAGTTCCAGCCAGGGGTCCCCAGCTAAATAATAATTAGGAACCAAATGGACCCTTATGGGTCTGTAACCCAGAGAGTGTACAAATGGACCCTAACAGGTCCATTTGGTACACTCAGAGTTAAATTGACTTTGATTTTACAATATACATTGTGGTCCCAGAGATAGAAATGCCATTGAATGGGGGGTCAGCCTAATTCAGGTCAAACCTTGTGGGTCCTTGAACTGAATATCGGTGAAAATCACTGCCAGAGCCATAATATCTTCTCTCATGGTTGTCCACGGGCTAATGAAAACGTTTGGGAACCACTGCCCTAGAGGTTGTAGATTTTGTGATATCTTGTTTTAAGACCAAACTAGTGAAAATGTTGGCCCAAAGATCACAAAAGTAAGTAGCCTTGCCGAGCCATGAGGCCCATAGGGCAGGAGCCTATGTCCTGTTTCTGTAGCGTGAGGCAGCTTGATGTACAAGTACACCCCCTGGACATGACACTAGTATGTCGCAGGGACTTACCCCCAATCCAACCTTCGATGCTGAGTGTCAAGCAGGGAGGCACTGGGTCCCATTTTTAGAGTCTTTGGTATGACCCGGCCAGGTATTGAACCCCGACCTCCCAGTCTCAGGGCGGACACTCTAACCACAAGGCCACTGAGCTGGTAAAAAGATCAACAAAAGCAGTAGCTTTATCAGCCGTCTCATGGCAAGTTGGCAACCCAGCCAGTAGTTTTCAAGATATCTTGTTTTGAGACCAAAAGTGTTGGACAGAGTTTTGTCAGTGCTCTAACGGAATGGTCTATGAAAAACAAGTCATGGGCCTGTTTCTAGATATTCATCATGACACACACAACAGTATAGCAGCATGTTTACAAAAGCTTGTTGTTAATGTTAATGTTAATAGCCAGTACTCACGTATACATTTAAGGTTCTTTTGCTCCCAATCACCATTTTCGCATTTAATCTTGTCCTCCCCTTCCATTTTATATTCATGGCGGCATTTATATTGTACCACCGTTCCAGACAAGTATTCCTTCTGATAATCACACATGAGAATTGCATCTTTAACCTTTGATGGTGGCCCGCAAATGTTTTCAATGGCTGCAAGAGATGAAAAGATCATACTTGCAACAGCATCATTTAAAATATTATTAGAACTTAGAAATTTGAATGGGGATGTCTTACGTTTACAGATTGTGTACTCGTTGTTCCATTCTCCATTCTTACAAGTTATTTCACTTATAGTATTGTTTAACTCGTATCCCTCCACACAAACAAATGTAATGCGTTGGCCTTCTGTATAGTCATCATTTTCAGGTTTCCTTATTTCTGCATGAGGAATCTGAGGTATTTCACCACATTTATCCATACCTAGAAAATAAATACATACATTATAAAATAGCTCAAGGCTCTATTGCTGATTACTTAGGTTAGGACCCGCCGCAGTAGGTGTCCAGTTAGAACTTAAACCAGGATGCTTTGACTTCTGCCTTCTCCCTGAAGCCGAGCCTTGTTATATATTCTCCGACTAGGCTTGTCACAATGTCTAAGCCAGTTAGATCTATCCATATTATGGTTCTACCACATCTATCTGATATCAGCACTATGTCGGCTCGGGCCAAATATAGGGATTGTCATACTAGACATGTCATATATGACATATGATATGTCATATAGCCCAGCGTCCTAGTCGGATATCCCCATATATGGGGACTAAATATCCAATGAGCAACTACTCAGATCCAACAACATGACTGGAAGTGAGAGTCTTCGTTACATACATATAAGATTAAGTTGTCATATCATGGTGAAAAGAGCTCAACAAATATAATCAAAATAGTTGTTTCCAAAAATGGACCAAGTTTGAAATCTGTTTCTGTAGAGAAATACTCCAGTTACTCTTGTTCTCTAATTATGGTCCCCATTAGCCACATCAGAAAGATGAACAGAAAATACTGTGTGCTATGGAAGATTATATAAGAATAAAGTAAACTAAACTAGTATCTAATACCATAACGATATAATTATGTGGTCTCACACACACACACACACACACACACACACACACACACACACACACACACACACACACACACACACACACACACACACACACACACACACACACACACACACACACACACACACACACACACACAAATCAGCTTTAGTTGATTAATTTATATCCTGTTTATTACATGGACTACAAATATGAAAGTCCCTTACCAATACATCGTGGCGTTTCATTCCACGCACCGTCATTGCATGTCGCGTTACCCCACCAGCCTTTGGAGAAGCACTTATAGTTTGCTTTGCAGGCGTAGAACAGTTTTACATTTCCATCAGAAAGAAATCCAAATCCATTTTCAACTTCAGGTTTACAAGTTCTTGTGATAGCTAGGGGAATTCAAGGTGAGACAAATAAATAGCAGAATCCGATGCATCGCCATTCCGACTATGTGGCTTCCGCATGCGGTTAGGTTTAGGGTTATAGGGTTAGGGACAGTGTTAGTAATGTGGCGAGTCGGAATGGCGAAGCATCAATGTGCAATTATTCTGCAATGTCTCTTTTTATCATTTGTTTTGTTCTGTTCTGTGCCCATGATTCAGCACTAGTGTTATGTGATTCAGCAATAGTGCAGGAAATATGGTTCAAATCTGGGGTAGAAGAGGACATTAATGGAGGTCGCATTTACTATGAAATCGTACGTTTTTTGTCTGTCTGTCTGTCTGTCTGTCTGTCTGTCTGTCTGTCTGTCTGTCTGTCTGTCTGTCTGTCTCACTCACAATAGCCCCCATATATGGTGCCCAGGTCTCGTGACAACACGTGACATCATCAGTGATGTAGATCCCTGATGTCATAGTAAATGCGACGTGCTGTCGCAATTTAGCTCATATATGGAGATCCCTGATGTCATCAATATTGGCCAGCAACTCTTACATCTGACCTCAAACCTCAAACCCCTTAGATGTTGTATGTATGTCAGAACCTGTTCTGACATTTCATATGTTGATCCTTCCCCATCCATCCTTCCTCTTCGATGTCTCCCTTTTGACTGATACATGTCCATAAAAACTTAGACGGGTCTGCCCTAAAGTTATTAGTGCAGCCGCGCCCGGCAGCCGGCGAAAACTACAGGTCTCAACAGGTCCGAAAAGTAAGGCCCGGCCCTACCTGGGCCCTCAACAAACCCTGTAGGCCTACACTCAAGATACTGCCCCCGCTGTCACCCTTAGATCTCCATATATGGATCTGACCTATGTTCTGACATTCCATATGTTGATCTGACCTCATCAAACCCTGTACACTCAAGACACACTCCATACAGTATATGGCCAGTACAGAATTAATTCCATATGTTGATCTGACCCCCCAAGCCAAAGCGCCAGCACTCGCCCAGCAGTCTGCTGTCACCCAGGCGTATATGTTGATCTGACCCCCCAAGCCAAAGCGCCAGCACTCGCCCAGCAGTCTGCTGTCACCCAGGCGTATATGTTGATCTGACCCCCCATTCCAAAGCGCCAGCACTCGCCCAGCAGTCTGCTGTCACCCAGACGGATGGATCCACACGACCTCGCACTTCAGGCATCTTATACTGTATATTACTTACCGTATATTACGATACTTGAGTTAGGGCACGGTCACACCGCACCTTTATTCTACCTATGAGGGCGGATTCTGCCAATGCATTTCAAAGGGAATTAATGTTTTTAATGTATTCTATTATTATTATTATTATTACCCTTATTGTCTCCACCAGGCCGAAGGCATGGGGAGAGAGTATGTTTTGCACTCCGTCCGTCCGTGTGTCCGTGTGTCCGTGTGTCCGTGTGTCCGTGTGTCCGTCCGTGACAAGCTAATCTCGGCCACCGTTAACCCGGTCGATGCCACATTTTGCACACACACTCCCTGGATGCCAACGATGAACCTCTGCCCTAAGATTTCCAGAACGGCCTGTTATAGCGCCACCAGGAGGCCGCTTTGTGCAAAACAAGTTTTTGCACAGTACACCTACAGATTTTGTCCAAAAATCCCGCAAATCGTTACACAGTATCTCCATAGTCATGTGCTCAAGACGGATGTGTCTGATATTTCATATTCCATCCTAATTGGCTAACATTGGCTTTCAAATTTTGCAGGATTGGCCTGTTTTGAACAAAAAACCTCAAATCATGAACGCAGCGTGCAATTTCACGTGAAATCTTTCACGCACTTTCCTACTAGGCTGAGGAATATAGCCCACCCATTTCACATTGCCCTGTTATAGCGCCACCAACAGGTGGATTGTGCATGCGTGCCATCAACACGGATCTGCACCATTTCCCATATTCCATCCTGATTGGCAAAGATTGGAACAAACAAACAAAAAACATGTTTATATTACTCCTAAATATTCCTATCCTCCTGGTGGAGACCTGTGCCCAGAAGGGCACTTTTTCTAGTTATTATTAATTTATACATTTATTTCGCCAATCCGCAAATGGCAGCAAACCACTCTATTCCCATTGAAATGCATTGGCAGAATCCGCCCTCATAGTACAGTAGGTAGAATAAAAGTGAGGTGTGACTGTGCCATTAATCTTATTCACCTTACCTTCACATATGGGTTTTGGTGTCCATCCATCTCCGGTGCATGTTGCTTGACTCCAGCTTCCTGAAGTGCAGCTATACCTGACCTTTTCCTGGAAACTATATTCCATCTTCCGTGGAGTCTGAATCTTTATAGCATTTGGAATATCAGGTTTCTGACATTTAATTGCTGTATAGGAAAATAAATGGTATCAAGAAGAGGTCTGCACACTAACTGGATATTCGTATGGCAGCTCACACACAGATCGTGTCACCATCACAATACCTTCACACAGTGGTTTTGGTGTCCACCCATCCCTTGTGCAAGTGGCAGTCTTTCTGACATCCGTGGCTTTGTAGCCTGTGCTACATCTATAAGTTACAGTGTTATACAGCTTCCTCTTTCGTCCATACCAATCATTAGTCGAAGCCACGCCAGTTTCAAGAAGAGGATTGTTACATGTTATTTCTGAATGAGAAAGAGAATGACATGTTAGTGGGAATAATTTGGCGTAAACCGAGATTATAACTAGATAAAGTGCCCCTCGGGGGCACAGGTCTCCACCAGGGCAGGTCAGGTTGTGGCCTCCTGATGGCGCTATAACAGGCCAATGTGAAGAGGGTGAGATATATTCCTCAGCCTAGTAGGAAAGTCTGTGAAAGATTTCACGTAAATTGCACGCTGAGTTCATGATTTGAGGCTTTTTGTTCAAAACGGGCCAATCCTGCAAACTTTGAAAGCCAATGTTAGCCAATTAGGATGGAATATGAAATATCGGACAGATCTGAACACATGACTATAGAGATAGTGTGTAAGGTGCCGGAGATTAGCTGGTAACAGACACACACACACACACACACACACACACACACGCACGCACACACGCACGCACGCGCGCACGCGCACGTGCACGGACGGACGGAGTGCAAAACATACTCTCTCCCCATGCCTTCGGCCTGGTGGAGACAATAATAGTAATCAAAACCTGATAGATAGAAAATAAAACAACAGCATATCACTTTGCTCCTTGTGTAGCACATAGTCATTCAGTACTGTACCTTCACATACAGGTGATATTTCCCATTCTCCATGATGTAGGCAGGTAATCACTTTAGTGTTTTCACTGTGGCTACCAATAAAGTAACGACTGCCACATATAACTGTTACTGTATCATCAGGTGAGAATAGACTCCTGCCATTGTCGGGTTCATAACCGGTTCCTGGGATTGTAGTCAGTGACAGTGTACATGTCACAGCTGAAATGGTGGGGAATTCAAACGCGTTACATTTAGGCTGTAGTTTGTTACAATAAATGGGAGCAGCATGAATTATTGTTTGTCATACTTCAACAAATTAACAAGGTGTAATTGAAAGATGTACTCACTAAGCTACTCAATAAGATACTCACGGTCACACAATGGTGTAGGAATCCAGTCCGCTCTCATACCTACTCGTGTACATTTTGAAGGTAAGTGATGAGAACGTCTGAACTTTGTGTGGCACTCAAACCTCAGGGTCTGATCTTTATTATACTCTGCAATATTGCCAAGTACTCTTCCATTATCAATTGGTGGTGGTGTACATTTGACCCCTGTTGACGAACACAAACTAAATATCAATCCACAGTATGATAATATGAGGTATTGATTTTTTCATTGCAAATATAGTGTGTATATGTATAGGCCTATATTCAGATGTAAATGACAGGTATTTTAATTATGGCAACTTTCTTCCCCAACCTACATGTAAGTCAATGCAAATGTACTGTATTGTTTACAGTAAATATAGTCATAGATAGTTATAGTAGAAAGCCAATGTGTGCAATTATATGACAGAAGTTGAGTGTTATTTAAAAGGAAGGATGTTATGGCCAGCCTTGCCTGGGTTGAGGAAGAGAGGAAATTAAGGAAGAATTTAATTACTATAGCCTAAATAATTATAGCCTACTACAGTACCAATGCATGTCGGAGCTGTGTCACTCCAATCTCCATTTTCATCACATTCGATCTCTGCTGCTCCACTCAGAACCAAATCTCGTGACTTGCAACTAAACCGAAGTACATTGCCATAAGTTGCCTCATCGCGGTCTCCAAATATTTGAACGTCATTTGTCGCGTCTATCACTGGGCAAAGAATGGCTGGACAGGGATAAATGAAAAGGGAAAAACATCAATAAAGACATCTCAAACATTCTCAAAAATAAAGAGAGATAGAAAATTTGCTTACAGATCAGCAATTTTCCATGTGGTCCCCATGCTAAATGATGGAGAGTTGGTAACCATATGGACCCTTATAGATCTTTAACTCTTGACAGCGTAAAATAAAACCAAAAGGGACCCGTACAGGTCCATTTGGTTTATTTTTACACTCAAAAATTAATGTTAAACATCTGCATTACATCATTTACAAGAAGTCTACACAATTCAATATTCAATATTCAAGGTCTGAGAGGTTAAATGTCTTCATGGTTGTCCGTGGCTCAAATGCCCAATAAATAATGGACCTTGATACAAAAAGGGTTGAAAACCACTGGTTTATAAGCAGTTAAGATTAGCATTGGACACATCAATCAGGAGGATTGTCAATTCATGTCTGTCGGCCGGGTTCAATTTACAATTGAGGCATTTGGAAGACGCTCTTAATCCAGAGTGATTTACAGTAACCAATAACTAAAACATGGCAAATACATACAATTTGTCATCATGAATCATACGTAAACTAAAGGCTGGATTTTCGGTGGTGAGGTGACCACCGCTCCGGTGGTGAGGTGACCACCGGAGCTGAAATAACGTTGAGCGGTGGTGAGTAAAAACAGAGAGAAGGGCTGGAGCGGTGGCGGTCACCTAACCACCGAAAATCTAGACTATGTATGAGCCTTAAGGCAAGTTGCTACGGGCTAAGATGGAGTCTGAAGAGGTGGGTTTTCAGACTAGCAATCTTTTATTTGTTTGTTTCTTAGGCCCCTGCCTTTGACCTTGGATGGATGACATGATGAGAAATGAGATGTAATGTAAGGAGATGTAATGGATGAATACATAATAATATGCTCTTACGCTGACAGACTGGCACGACACCATCCCACCCCGTTGCGTCACATCGGCGACTACTGATCCTGCTGACCATTTGGTAACTGGAAGTAAACACAAAGACATTTTAAATGTCATCATCTGTGAAAATGTTCTAACATTTTCAAGCATGTTAAAAATAGCAGATCTACAAGCTCACAACACAGCTATTTCTTTTCTTTTTTTAATTTATAATTTTTATCCCACGATTTTGCAACCCATTTTTTCAATGTTTGTCAATTATTTAGTGTAATCCTGGGCGCTACACTTCCTCTGCCAACCTGGGGGGGAGGGGGGGGGGGGGCAGCGTACTGACCTCATGCTTCCTTCTATGCATGAGGAGTTCAAGCTGCTTCTTTTCACCTGACAGGGGGGGGAGTTTCCCCAGCCGGACGTAGCGCGTGGAAGGAACACGTTATTCCGACCAGTTCCATTCCCCTCCATCAGGCACCCTTGGCTGAGGTAGTTTAGAGACCAGGATTACTGCATGTTTTTTGTGAGGGTACCTACCCTAGGGGACACGGGGAGAACATGCAAGCTCCACACAGAAAGGCCCTTTTGCCAACCCCGCCTCAGGTATGGGCACTGATGACGCAGAGGAGGGAACACGCCCCCAGTGCCCACAGCGTCCCCAGCGGGAATCGAAACCAGGACCTTCTAGCTGTGAGGCGACAGCACTACAGCTATTTTTTTATGTTTGTTATGTGTGCTTGTTTTTTTTTTTTAATCATCGTATTGCAATGCGTTGTGAGCTTGTAAATCTCAGAAGTAGAAAGATAAAATAGGGCTTCATGGTTAAAGTCATGCACATGATGAGTTAAAGTCATGCACATGACAATGATGAGTAGTACTTAGAAACTAAAAGATGCATAGCAAGCTCAAAAGCTCAAACCTCATCAATAGAAACAATGAAGTCCTCTGGAGTCAGGACTTAAAGTGTATGACTGTACTTGTGCTGTTTGCAAAGTATTCAATCAATCAAACCTACCCTCTTTGGCACGTGTACTGAACTTCTGCCCCAAAGACAAAATCATCTCCCTTCACAAGACTGAACTCCGCAAAATCAGCATCGCCAGGGTGACCACATGATTTGGCTGAAAACGAAGAGAGATGAGTTAGCGCAATCTGAACACATATTTTTGTATAAAGAATATGGATGACAAAGCACGCCCCCAGTGCCAACAATGTCCCTGGCAGCTGACTTATGAGGAAATAAAGTCAAAACTAGGTCTCTGCTATGGGCTCTGCCCCATATTTATGATGAGATTATGTGAATATTAAAAGTGAAATTGAATGCGTGTTCCAGTGTGTGTTCATTCAATGTTCATTTTTTAGGATATGAAAAATATAAATTTAGAGAACCTTATATTTTGAAAACAAAGCAATACTTCCTTATCAAAGTTGGTGTAACTTTATTATTGTCAAATGACTTGGATGAGAGGGGGAGTTAGAAAGGCTCCAAAGATAATACAAGTTACCACCTTAATTAGGAACTGTTCAGAGCAACATGTACCTGCCACCTTAAGTGCGCAATGCATTGTCATTAGCGGTGAATGCAAGTCTCACAAGTTCACTCGTCTCCTAATCTTTTCTTCATTGTGCACTTGTGCAGCATTGCAGTGCCAGTGTGCGTCTTTGAATACTGTAAGTGTATGTGCTGTTTTGAGTCACAGCTGTTTCTGTATGTTTATTCCGTCGCTGGTTTGACTGACAGTGATTGATTACTTGGTTCCTTCATTCAATGTCCTACCTAGCCCTCCAAGCAGAACCCAAATGCTACTGAAGTTTCTGACATTTTGTTGACACAGATAGCATTGGGTCCTGTAGCACTACTACCATGCCACCTGGGACGCACCCATTTAAAAACATAAACAACATGTTTAGCGGCTCCCCGCGCTCTTTGACGATATTTTTCAGTGTGAGGCTTTCTGAATATGTAAAGTATAAGTACCCATACATACCGCTGCGAATATCTCCTGTGGCGCGGAAGCCGTTAAGTATTTTTAATATATGTTTGCCCGAATTGGAAGCTTGGATGAATCTCTTCCTGCCTTGTTTATTGACACCTCATTGTACCGCCTATCTGGCTAGCTAGTGGCGCTATAGCTATGACACAGCAGATCAGAGGCAGGGACGTAGCCTCACAAGCCAACCGCACACCGGGAGGCGGTACAATAAACGGTAAACAAACAAGAAGAAATAAAGCGACCAAATCGGTCAAACAAATACTTAACGGCTTCCGCGCCACAGGAGATATTCGCAGCGGGATGTATAGCTACTTAAAGTTACCGAATTCAGAATAACTCAAGGAAAATAATGCCGTCACTTGGCGCAGATCCTATTTTAGAGAGAATTTCTACATCCGCGTATTGGAATTTCCATACGAAAATATAGGTCTGACCAGGGACCCAACATAAAACTTTTCAGAAAAGCTTTATGTAGGGTCCCGAGAGGGGCTATGTCCTACCTTGCGTGCCTTCGGCACGTCACTTCATTATATTTCCCTATGTTTCTGTAACATATAAGGGAGTGCATTTAGGAAGGACCGACGTGTATTTAGATGTATAAGCACCTTGTTCAGCATGTTAGGTCTGTGAATTGTTTGGCCATGTGTGTATATCACAGGCGCCGCCATTGCGCAACGTCTCGCAGCTGCGGTTTTGATTGATTGATTGAAATATGTATTAACAGTTTGTAGAATTACAGTACATTTCAAGCACAAACTCAATACAAAGACTGTTAACTGTGATTGTCGACCCAATTAAGCATTACACTTGTTTACAACAGGGTCCACATTGTTCAATTCATCAAAACATTTAGAGACATACATACAAATAGACACTTCTATGTAGTTAAAGAACAGAACAGGAATTCATCATATAGGAAGCAAAAAGGGAAAAGATACATATACAGTGAGGGGAAAGGGGGGGGGGATTCAGATTTTACAGTCGGCCCTTTGATGTTCAATTAAGCCAATTTAGCGCAGATTTGGGTTGCAGAGACTTATTCATGGAGTCATTGATACATGGTTGATCTTATTGGGCAGCTTACATGGAAAGGTGTGGTGTGTATTAATGTTTATGATGATATTAATGTGATCCAGTATCCTGTTATATTGTATAGTGTATATGGTAATTCTGTACTCATACTTTTTCTTGTCTGTATTTATTGCAGAAACCAAATTGACACTGTCATTCGCACTCAGTGCTGTACCATCTACATTCCTAGCCCCGCGAGTCAGAACCCAATGGTACGTAAAGTTTCTGACATTTGGATAACTTTACCCCATAGGGTCCAGGCTGTCCCAGCTATATAGCATGATGGGAGACAGACGAACATACGGTTGTCAACGTCTGTGCTGCGGTTTCCTCATGCGGGTCAGAATGTCCAAAAGAAGCATATAGGAGCTATTGGAGACAACGGAAACGGCTGCGAATTTTCCTTTGGCGCAGAAGCCGTTAAGTATTTTTAATCTGTGTTTGTTTCCGTTGTCTCCTATAGCTCCTATGTGCTTCTTTTGGACATTCTGACCCGCATGAGGAAACCACAGCACAGACGTTGACAACGGTATGTTCGTCTGTATTCCATAATTTCCATAAGGATTTCAACTGATGGCAAGGGTTAGCGATGAAAAGAGCTTAACCTCATTGAGACTTGAGTTATGAGGTTTCCTCCTGACAACAACGATATATAAGGTTGTACCACCTCACACTAAATTCAAACTTAAGCTCAAATGGCTTATGCATTACTTATAGTATGCCTATGTATATACAATGCATAGCCATTTAAGCTATAACTAGGCTAAGTTTGAACTAGTGTGAGGTGGTGCAACTGGCTCCCGGGGTGGACTTTGCCAACAAATCCGAGCCACCAGAGTCATATTTTAGCACACTTTGCATTTTACAAACATTTTCAGTCATGAGATTCTATTTAGCTTTAATCCATGTACAGTAACTGTGAAAATCTTTTTACTTCTGGTGTTACGACATGAGTGCATTTTGGTTCTAGTTGCCCGAGGGTGGGGTTTTCTTTCCCTTATACGTTTGTCAGTGTTTGTAAAGAAGAAAACATGAAAACAATATACTAAACTTTTTACCAGTGATTGAATATGCAGATTATTGTTCAGATTACCTATTTTACTTAAAGGGATGATGGTGGAGATTAGAAGTGTGTGCTATAGTGATTTCAGGAAAAGCTATAGGTGATAAACGTTTAGGGACAGCAGGCCGTGAAAACGTCAACCACAAAACTGCTCTCTGATGCTGTATATTAATGGCACTTGCCCACTGCTTAGGGTGGATTAAATTCAGAGGACAGATTTCACATGCAAATGTACTGACAATAAAATACTCCAAAGGAGTAGTGGCCTTATTATTATTAAGTTGTTACTTATTTATTTGTAGCTCTGGTCCATAACATTAGAAGGAGAACTTCTTATAACGTTATGGACCCCCAGAGCTAATTTATTTGCAATATCGGCTTGAACTAATTTCAATTTCAGCTGTGTACACTACTGTAGGCTACCTAGAATGTAATAGTTCCTGGTTGTATACTCTCATCACATCTTTTACCCATAGAGGTGTGTAAAATAAAGATTCACAGCCTATTGTAGATACCCAAGATGACACAATTATGTAGTGTTGTTGGCACACCTGACCCTATTAACACATTTAGGCCTGCCGTCGAAATAAAAGTCTTCTGAAAGAATATATGTTACAATTTCAAAGATTTGTGCTGCATTTTCACGATTTTTCAGAAATAGCAGACCTACAGTACAAGCTCGTAGTGCGCCACCGAGTATGAGCTTGTAGATCTGCTATTTTTTGTAATAGCTAAAGTATAACGTAATGCTTAAAACACCAAAAGGGGTTCCCGCCCCCAAAATGGGTTTTAAACATATTTTCCATTTGACACAGACAAAGCAGCAAGTCATTCTTCATAATATTGTTTTTTCAAAATAGTAGAATTGATGGTAACTTACGTTCACATTTAGAACCTACATGCGTCCAGCCGACAAGCATGCACCTTAATTTGAAGAATCCCACAAATCCAATATGACAAGGTACTCTGACCTGTGTTCCAGGACCATAGGACTGCTCCAGACCAGTTGTGTCAAAATGTGAGTCATAATCGGGACCGTTTATAAAGTCTTCACGTTTACAATCTGGACAATAAAAAGAGAAAATCATATTGTGTACCAATTTTGATATATTTCTACAGTTGACAAAAGCTTTTATGTGGTAAAAGTAAATGATAATAAGGTCTTACCTCCAGCAGTCACTACATTCAGGGTATGCGCCCATATGAAAAGGAGACAGCTTTGCGTTATCACGTGCATTTTTGCACGTTAAAACATCCAAATTTACGGAAGGAAAATGATTTGCTCTGTGATTTGCACAAGTGATGTGTTCTATTCCCTCCACACAAGGCAGGGATTAAGCGTGGAAGTGACCACACACTGCCTTATATGAGTTACTGGAAACATGATGAAGTCAGCGGATTTGGATTGGCTGAGGGAGTGGAATGTTTCAACATACAGGACTTCATAATAGGCTACACAGTATAAATACACATGCTCTAAATAAACAATAATAAAACAGACACAAATTAGTGTAATTAAATATGGCTAATTATCTACAGTGAGAGTTTTATCTGCAACTGAATTGCAGTCACTGAGGTATTTCATGATCATGTTTATTTTTGACTGACTAAAGAGCATTCCCGTAAAGGTTATTTTACTGGTAATCATTTGCAGTAATCAATTAAGCAAACAAAACCGTTTTGTGCTTATCCCATAAGTCTGAGCTCCCTTTCCCAATGTGAAAAAGAGCACCATGAGAAAGAGTTGTTGTGAATGTAATAGCATTATCTGATTGTTATAAGCAGAGGAATGAGCTCTGTGCCACAGACATTATCTGGTCAAAACTAACGACGCTGAGACTGCTTCTCTTTCATAACATGAGTTCATATGGGTTCATGTCAATAGCTTCACACAGATTATTCACAGCTTTCTTTGTGATAAAAAATATTCTAGAGTTTTTTTTATATTCCCCATTAAATCACTTTTGTGACTTATTTGCGTTTTCCCATACAAATTATCTGAATGCTTTACAGAAGTAAAGTATTGTGTTGGTATTGATTAATTATGACTGGAGTGAGTTTTGCATGCTTTGCGGATACAGCTGAGAGATAGGAAAACACACCAATTCAATTCAATTCAATTCAATTAAAAGGGCTTATTGGCATGAGAAAACATAAGTTTAAATTGCCAAAGTGGAACAATACGATCAAAACAAAATGTATGTAGCCTACAATTGAAAGTCAGAATCTCCAATAAATCAATTTCTATTTTGAATTTGCACATGCAGGAGGTTCATGCTTTACTAAAAACGTGTGCTTCCAAACTCCAAAACTCCAATAAAATCACCTGGAAGTAGCTCTACAGTGGATTTTTATGAAACAAACACTTTTCAGATAGAAGGAGGATAATTCAAGCTTTTCGCACAGCTGCAATGTGAGTTTTACGTTGTTTAATACAACCTGACTTTTCTGTTTGGATGAATAGGCTTAATGGGAAATTGTATATAGTTAGCACCTTACTGGCAAGATTCTGCTTTCCGCATAAGGTCAATAGAAGTCTATGTAGAAGATGTGGTATGTGATATGGACCATATGCAGACCGTGGCCATCTTACCATATAAGTTAAAGGAGAATTCCATACTAAAAGGCTTTCTTACCTTTCTTTGTAGTTGTTACGTCCCCATCAAAGAGGTCCAGGTGTTATTTTGTGCAAAAGCTCCTTATTGGCTATTTCCCCTACCATAAGCCCTAAATGAATTGCATTGAATTGAATGGGATGTTTGGGGTGTTGTGCTAATTCGCTTATTTCCATCGCTCAAAATTATAATTGTATATATCCTTGTATATATCCTCTCTTCATAAGGTAAATAATAACCCAAGCGGCATACTTTACTACTTATTTCGATGGAAATAAGCGAATTAGCACAACACCCCATACAACCCATTCAATTCAATGCAATTCATTTAGGGCTTATGGTAGGGGAAATAGCCAATAAGGAGCTTTTGCACAAAATAACACCTGGACCTCTTTGATGGGGACGTAACAACTACAAAGAAAGGTAAGAAAGCCTTTTAGTATGGAATTCTCCTTTAATGACAAGGTGCTAACAAGGTGCAACTTCCATTAGCAGCCCATTCATCCAAACGGTCCTATCTGATTGTATTACACAACGTCAAAATCACCAACATTGCAGCTGTACGAAAAGCTTGAATTATTGTCTTTCTATCCTCAAAGTGTTAAAAGATCCACTGTAGACATGTTATGAGTTACTTTCTGTCCTTGCAGGTGATTATTTTTCTAAGTGTTGCAGTTTGGAAGTGCTCGTTAGATATCATTCAACTGCCCTGCGTACCACCTGTTTTGAATCAGCATGACGCGGGATACCAATGTTACTGAATTAAGGTAAATAAAACCAGACAGCAACACAAAAGAAGAGACATTGCATTAAGACAGTAATATAAATGGAACAAAAATAATAAGAACATCCTCCCGATGACACCTGTCACACATCAGACCCTTATGCCAAATTTAATCAAATGCTTTTTTAGAAGTCAACAAAGCAGGAGAATGATTTGCTTTTGTTTTTGTTTATTTGGTTGAGGGTGTAAATGTGGTCCTGTTGTGCGAATCTGCGATACTTTGGTAGAAAACCAATTTGAGTTTTGCTCAGGAAGTTGCTTTTGCTGTTGGAAATTTTAAATGATGTGGTTGGTGATCATGCAGATGATCTTTCCATGGTTTCTGTTTACACAAATTCTGCAGTAATTATTTGGGTCATATTTGGGTCATATTCCACTGACGATATTTAAGAGTTTTAATATGGCCAGTTGGCCAGATGGAACACCCGCACACGCTCGCGCACGCATGCACACACACACACACACACACACACACACACACACACACACACACACACACACACACACACACACACACACACACACACACACACACACACAGCTCATTAGTGACATCTAGAGGATGTGGATCATTAATTTTGTAAATGTAAAACTGTTCCACACAAGTGAAGAAAAAGTCACCAGTCTATGACAGTTTAACCCTTTTCATTCCAAGGCCCATTTTATTTATTCGGCATTTGAGCCACGGACCAACATTTGTCGATGAGATTTACAGATTTAGTTAACCTTGGATAACAATTCCGTGCTATATTGATGTGGTAGCCTACCATTAGGAGAGATAATAGGAATTCTTCTACATTCTCTAATTGTGTAGACTTCATTAAGTAATGCAGATGTTTAACAATAACAAGACCCGTAAGGTCCATTTGGTTTAATTTTACACTCAAGAGTTAAAGATCTATAAGTCCATTTGGTTACCAACTGTCCATCATTTAGCTGGGGACCACCTGGAACGCCCTCAAGGACCACTGGTTGAAAATAACTGGTCTATGACATCTATGATGCATGACCAAATTTGGGCAAGGTTTCAGCCCGAACAAAGCCCCATTGACTTCCAGTGTATCTCCAGTCTGTCCCCTGTATGTCATTGACTTCCAGTGCATCTCCAGTCTGTTCCCTGTATGTCATTGACTTCCAGTGCATCTCCAGTCTGTCCCCTGTATGTCATTGACTTCCAGTGCATCTCCAGTCTGTCCCCTGTATATCATTGACTTCCAGTGTATCTCCAGTCTGTCCCCTGTATATCATTGACTTCCAGTGTATCTCCAGTCTGTCCCCTGTATATCATTGACTTCCAGTGCATCTCCAGTCTGTCCCCTGTATATCATTGACTTCCAGTGCATCTCCAGTCTGTCCCCTGTATATCATTGACTTCCAGTGTATCTCCAGTCTGTCCCCTGTATATCATTGACTTCCAGTGTATCTCCAGTCTGTCCCCTGTATATCATTGACTTCCAGTGCATCTCCAGTCTGTCCCCTGTATGTCATTGACTTCCAGTGCATCTCCAGTCTGTCCCCTGTATATCATTGACTTCCAGTGTATCTCCAGTCTGTCCCCTGTATATCATTGACTTCCAGTGTATCTCCAGTCTGTCCCCTGTATGTCATTGACTTCCAGTGTATCTCCAGTCTGTCCCCTGTATATCATTGACTTCCAGTGTATCTCCAGTCTGTCCCCTGTATATCTTCAAAACCGATTGACATTGTCACATTGTTACAGGGGAGGAAAATTGAACAAAAGGAAATGTATTAAAAGATTTTAGAAATTAAGAAATTAAAAACCCTTTCTAGCAATTAACTGTCACATGTATTATTGCGGTACTCCAATACATTATGCCGACTCCAGTCTGCAGTGTGCCTGATGGGCATGTTGTTGTGCTATCGTGGTCACACATTGTGTGGGAAAGTGGGTTCTCAGACCACCCACTATGCCTTATCATCCATTGCAATAATTGCTATCGTGGGAAAAATATAGGGCCCTGCATATTGGCATATTGATGACCACTGCATTATTTGAATTTAGATTTTACCATAATGTATGTTTTTCTTTTCTCTCTCTCTCTGAGCTCTCTCTCTCTCTCTCTCTCTCTCTCTCTCTCTCTCTCTCTCTCTCTCTCTCATACACATAGGAAAGACATTAAGCTGAAAGTGCTACAACACACTGGGTTGCAAAGCCACAGTATCCCATGGATAATTTTGTCAAATAGGTTTTTATTGAGAACAGATTATAAATTGTTACACAAACATTATATGAATTACATTTTTCTTTTATAGAACACAAAAAAGAGAGAGAAAACCCTCAACCCTCCCACCCATACTGCTCAGTGACACTGCATACTATAGAATAAAATAGTATATTTGAAAAATGGAAAACATCTGAAAAGAAAATGGCGTACAGTCAACCATATCAGTGGTATCCTGTATATTAATTGTTTTTACTCAAGTAATGGTAATGGACAAGGGGCAGCCAAACCTTATCAAATTGTCTCTCCCTGCTGTTTCTCAGGAAATACCTTATTCTCTCAAGATTAAGTGTACTAGTCATTTCATTTAGCCAGTGCTTAAATGCAGGAGCCTCCTTCTTCCAGTGTGTCAGAATGAGTTTTTTCGCTGTAATCAGACCATATGAGAAGAGTTGTTTCTGTGCTCTCGTCAACATAGGCATGGAGTCTGACAAACCCAGAATTATTAGTACAGTATCAGAGAGCGTCTCAAATATCTTAATCCAATATCTTTGTATCCGAGAATGGATCATTTTGGACAGAGACAAAAAGACTGGGTTGAGAATAAAATCACACCTGTGTGAACTGAGTGATGCAACTTCCCTCTCTCCGCCCCCCCCCCCCCCCCCCCCTCCTCCTCTCCTCTCTCTCTCTCTCTCTCTCTCTCTCTCTCTCTCATTAGCAGGCAACAGGCAGCACTAATACTATCTCTCTCTCTGTTTCTGGCAAACAGCGCCCCTACTGGTACTAATAGTCATATACTCGTGCTCATGGCCACATAGGTAGCCACATAGGTACGCACGGACATTGCTGGTTGTAGCTGTAGGAGTGGTTGCACCACTCAAAAAGAAGAGACCATGTTTTATTTAAATTGCTGCCTGCAAGTGAGTGCACTGCAGACAGTCCAGGAGACAGTCCAGGAAATCAGTAGCCTGGTTTCCAGCCCATAGACCCCGCCCACTCCACTGAGCTCAGAGTCTGGCAATCAGGCTAGGAAATCAGTGTATAATATTTTGCATTTATTAGGTTTGCACCTGACCAGACAGACAATTTGCTTATTTGTTCAGTCTACACTATAGGAGAACAAGAAGGATGTGTTATCTCACCATTAATACACTTCTGGCGCATAACAATGTTAGCACCGGACCTATAGCCGTCTTTACAAACAAATGTAAGGAAATCATTATGTTCTGCATATACTTTATCTTGACCTGAACGACGGAATTTAATATTGTACTGGTTCAGATCTTCTTCAGTCACAGTGCAGGGTTCTGTAATGGATTGAAGACAAGACAGGAGGACATTAATGCATGATGAGCTGTTCATAGCCCAAGATGCAGGCTGAGTAGACAGGAATTAGGCCTCATTCACATGTACCAAACTCCAATCAAGCAATGTTTGGCCTTTTGTTTTGTTTTTTTTGGCCACCACAATGCTTTTCCAATGGGAGTCACTTGGTTTGATCAAACATTTGTGTTTGATTGCTGATTGTTCCCTCCTCATCAAACAAAAATGTTTGGTCAAACCATGTGACTCCCATTGAACATGAATTCAGTATTTAAGTCTGGCGTCATTTTGTAGTGCTACGTTACGTCCGGGTCCAAGTGGCACCAGCTCCCGTCTCATTGTAAATAGAATATCTAAACGTATATATCTAAAGTGTCCATGACAAAGAAAATATATGATGTGGAGACAATAAAGACTATTATTATCATTATTGATAATTTGCTCAGTAAAATATTTCGGGGGCATATTTAGAATGTGTGCAGGCTTGAGTATTTTGAATCTAGTTTGCATTAATGAGGATTTAGTTGACACAATAAAATAAAATGGCGATAGTATTCCATGTGGCCATTGTGGGGCAGACGGCTTGTCACAGCCAGATTTGGGAGAGCAGCGCAGCTTTGTTGTTGAGTAAAGCGGTAAAATGAGACTTTCGTGGTTGTTTTCGTCTCAGATTTAGTCCGACGGAGCGTCACAGTATAACTCTATGGGGACACAAAAGCGACACAAAAGTAGGACCCGGAAGTATCTCAGGAGGGGGCGCTCACGTCACAGCTAAAATACTGAATTGGAGCAACAATCAAACAGCAATCAGACATCACACACGGACCGAACATTTGTTGTGTAGGTGTGTACGAAGCCTTAGAGATGCCCTCATCAGCATTAATGGACCAATTGCTAGTAGCCTATTTTATGATTCAATATGACAGCTGATGTTTAGACTATCTCACCATGCCTGTATTTCTTTTGCCAGGCATTGTTATATTACTAAATGTTTTATAGCAGCAACGTGAAACATTATTCATGAACTATTCCATATAATGCTCTTACACACAAATTCATAAACATTATGTTAACTAACTTGAAGTCATATTAATTATCCACAACATCTCTAGAAATCCTCATTGAAATTCTGAGGATACGTCCCAGGTGCATCCATGCGATGTTTTTTTCTTTCTGATCATACAAAATCTTATTTTTAATTTAGTGACTTACTGAGGCACGCCGCATGTCCAGTCCATTGACCATTCTGGCAGGTGTGAGATCCATCCACTCTGTAGAGCCTCGGGCAGACATAATGGACCTCCTCGCCGTCGCTATACTGGGATTTACGTCTGTCTCTGAGTTCTGCGTCTTCAGGAATTAGTGGTGCTCCACAGCTGTTGGATTCTACAGTATGAGAACGTAATGTTCAAAACAAACACATTCATGAACATTATCCTTTTGAGTGATACTCAACCAAACTTGTTTTTCCATTCTCTTCTATGTAGAGTGGGTTAAAATATATTGAAACCAATATTTAGAACAATAGTAGTAGAATAACCAAATAACTGACTTAAACTAAATACATTTAATTAGTCTGATCATGTGAAAATAGCTCAGTACAAGCAAGTGTAATGGTGATTGATTTGAAGTCATTATTATCCAACCCTATAGGCAGACGATTCAAACCATGAAGACATCTCTAGAAATCCTCATTGATATGAATATAATCTTTGATTATACAAAAGTTTTGTATAAGTAACGGATTTCAACATTATTAAAAATCACACCCGTGTGAACTGAGTGGTGCACCCATCCCTTGTGCACGTGGCAGTCTTTCTGACATCCGTGGCTTTGTAGCCTGTGCTACATCTATAAGTTACAGTGTTATCCAGCTTCCTCTTTCGTCCATACCAATCATTAGTCGAAGCCACGCCAGTTTCAAGAAGCAGATTGTTACATGTTATTTCTGAATGAGAAAGAAATCTCAGCTTCTCTGTGAAGGAACGTTTGAAATGTTGAATTATTAGGTTTAGCTATTTGCTACCTACCTACTTTATGCATTTCAAAGGGAATGAATGTTTTTAATGTATTCTATTATTATTATTATTACCCTTATTATTATTATTATTATTTATTTATTTTTGGCAAAAATCCGCAAATGGCAGCAAACCACTCCATTCCCATTGAAATGCATTGGCAGAATCCGCCCTCATAGTACAGTAGGTAGAATAAAAGTGCGATGTGACTGTGCTTATTCACCTTACCTTCACATAATGGTTTTGGTGTCCATCCATCTCCGGTGCATGTTGCTTGACTCCAGCTTCCTGAAGTGCAGCGATACCTGACCCTTTCCTGGAAACTATATTCCATCTTCCGTGCAGCAATCTCAGCATTTGGAATATCAGGTTTACAAATTTCTATAAGAAAATAAATGGTATCAAGAAGAGGTCTGCACACTAACTGGATATTCGTATGGCAGCTCACACACAGATCGTGTCACCATCACAATACCTTCACACAGTGGTTTTGGTGTCCACCCATCCCTTGTGCAAGTGGCAGTCTTTCTGACATCCGTGGCTTTGTAGCCTGTGCTACATCTATAAGTTACAGTGTTATACAGCTTCCTCTTTCGTCCATACCAATCATTAGTCGAAGCCACGCCAGTTTCAAGAAGCGGATCGTTACATGTTATTTCTGAATGAGAAAGAGAATGACATGTTAGTGGGAATAATTTGGCGTAAACCGAGATTATAACTAGATAAAGTGCCCCTCGGGAGCACAGGTCTCCACCAGGGCAGGTCAGGTTGTGGCCTCCTGATGGCGCTATAACAGGCCAATGTGAAGAGGGTGAGATATGCCAAATGTATTTATTTTTGCAACTGAATGGAAATTAAGTGTAGTATTAGTACACATAGTAGGCTACATGCATAAACTTTCCTTAATGATTAGATCTGGTTTCAGTATTCATTTATGATATATTTTCTCTATTATTAAGGATATTTTTGTTTGTATTGGGGGTGGGGAAAAGGGGGGCAGGACGGGGGTCCATCGCCAAAGCATTTCCGGGGGTCCCCAGCCAAAATAGTTGAGAACCCCTGGTGTAGCACATAGTCATTCAGTACTGTACCTTCACATAGTACTGTACCTTCACATACAGGTGATATTTCCCATTCTGCATGATCTAAGCAGGTAATCACTTTAGTGTCTTCACGGTGGCTACCAATAAAGTAACCACTGTCACATATAACTGTTACTGTATCATCAGGTGAGAATAGACTCCTGCCATCGTCGGGTTCATAACGGGTTCCTGGGATTGTAGTCAGTGACAGTGTACATGTCACAGCTGAAATGGTTGGGAAATCAAATGCGTTAAATTCAGATTTCACTGGGCAATGGATGGCTTGACACGGATAAATTAAATGTAAAGGGAAAAATATATTTAAAAAAATATATATCTTTAATATCTTATGTTTATAACAGATCAGCAATTTTCTCAGTGCAACACCATTGTACGATCACAGCTTAAGCAGTTAATAGCTGTAAAAGATAAGCATTGGACACATCAATCAGGAGGATTGTCAATACAATTTACGCTCTTAATCCAGATTTACAGTAAGCAAGAAGAAAAACATGGTAATACATCAAATACATAAAAATAGTCATCATGAATCATACATAAGCTAAGAACCTAACAGTGGAATATCTATATAATGAAACTAGTAGTATCTGCATACACTACAGAGTGCTATATGTCTACATACAATGCTATCTAAGTTGCATAAATTGAGCCTTTGCATACACCTGTAAGGTTGTCGAGGGTAGGGAAAGTGCAAGTGTTACGGGCTAAGATGGAGTCTGAAGAGGTGGGTTTTTCTTTGTTTGTTTCTAGGCCCCTGCCTTTGACCTTGGATGGATGACATGATGAGAAATGAGATGTAATGTAAGGAGATGTAATGGATGAATACATAATAATATGCTCTTACGCTGACAGACTGGCACGACACCATCCCACCCCGTTGCGTCGCATCGGCGACTACGGATCCTGCTGACCATTTGGTAACTGGAAGTAAACACAAAGACATTTTAAATGTCATCATCTGTGAAAATGTAACCCATTTTGGGCGGGAACCCCTTTTGGTGTTCTAAGCATTATGTTATACTTTAGCTATTGAAAAATAGCAGATCTACAAGCTCATAGCGCGGCACCAAGTGCCACGCTACGAGCTTGTAGGTCTGTTATTTTTGAAAAATTGTGAAAATGTGGCGCAAATCTTTGAATATTTATTCCTTCAGAGAGAATGTTTTTAACTAAAATCTTTGCTTCTGGGGGTCCCTGGAACAACATATTTTCAGATGGGGGTCAGTGGCCAATTACATATAATTCTGGGGCTGACATAGATTTGTATTGTGCAGATTGTAAATATCATCGTATTACTAAAAATAAACATTGCATGGATGCACCTGGGACGTATCCTCAGTGATGTAAGCATAAAGTATAAAATAGGGCTTTAGTGGTTAAAGTCGTGTAAAATGATGAGTAGTAGAAACAGAAAGATACATATCAAGCAATATGGCAATTCAGTTGTAACCTCATCAATATAAAAACAATTAAGTCCTCAGGACTTTTTGGGTTATCCTTTATAGACAAAGTGTATGACTGTACTTGTCCTGTTTGCAAAGTATTCAATCAATCAAACCTACCCTCTTTGGCACGTGTACTGAACTTCTGCCCCAAAGACAAAATCATCTCCCTTCACAAGACTGAACTCCGCAAAATCAGCATTGCCAGGGTGACCACATGATTTGGCTGAAAACAAAAGAGAGATGACTGGGGTAGACTTTGCCCACAAATACTCATTAAACATGAACAAAGTGCAAAACTGAATAACGGTACTGGTTATGCATTGCTACTAACAGATTTGCATGCTGGTTCTATGCTGTGTGTAAAATAGGTAGCCCACAGAATAAATAAATAAAAATAACCCAAAAGATCATCCAAAAAGAAAAAGTGAAATTTCATGTATCCCGGATGCTGTATTAATGGCATGAATGGAGGATACATTTTATTACATTGTACATTATTGATGTGTTGTAATCCCGACACCGCTGAAAAAGAGGGTCCCAGCCCTCAGTGTGTTCTCCGAGAACTAAATAAATTATTGTTGTTGTTGTTGCTTATTTATTTGTAGCTATAGTCCATAGCGTTAGAAGGAGAACTCCTCAATGCTATATGGACGACCAGAGCTAATTTATTTGCAATAACTGCTTGAACTTAGATCAAGTCATTGTTCATAAATAGTAGAAAGGTATATGGTAACTTACCTTCACATTTAGAACCTTGATACCACCAGCCATCAAGCATACACCCTAATTTGAAGAATCCCACAAAGCCAATATGACAAGGTACTGTGACCTGTGTTCCAGGACCATAGGACCGCTCCAGACCAGATACGTCAAAGTTTGAGTCATAATAGGAACCACTTAAAAAGTCTTCAAGTTTACAATCTGGACAATAAAAAGAGAAAATCATATTGTGTACCAATTTGGCATATTTCTACAGGTTTGGTGACAAAGCTGTTAAAAAAGGATAATAAATAAATTAAATTAAATTGTCGGGGTAGACTTTGCAAACAAAATTATACTAATTAAACATGGTCAAAGAGCAAAACGGAACGGTCCTGGTTATGCAAATGCTGGTGTAACTTTAACTTTCTCTCCATGCAGTACATTTTAAGCAATATAGTACAGCAGATAATAACGATCTTTCACTTGGTGATACAAGCGTGAAATTTGGCATGAACCTGCCTCTGGGTCACCTCTTTAACTTTTTTAACCGAGCCATCCAAGAATCCAATATGGCGGTGCTATTTCAAGACCGTTCCAATGATCTGCTATATTGCACGAATTTTGTTTGCGTGTGTACATCTGTAATCCACGTAACCTGAGAACCGTTCGCCCCACCGACTTCAAATTCGACACACACGTTCCACACACCCACAGGGAGTGCAGTGCCCGGTCTCGAGTCGGCCGCACCCATGGTTGTCCAGAACCGCCACAAAAGGCCTTTTTTATTTGGCGGCCATCTTGAAAAATGACCGCCATATTGGATTTTTCGCTGGCTCGGTTAAAAAAGTTAAAGAGGTGACCCAGAGGCATGTTCATGCCAAATTTCACGCTTGTATCACCAAGTGAAAGGTTCTCTCACAATATGGCTGTTAGCCGCTGTACTAATAGGTATAGACCACAGAATAAATAACAACCTAAAAAAACACTCCATACCGTTAGAAGTATAACTGTTTGAACTTAGTTTAAGTCATTCTTCATAATATTGTTTTCCAAAATTGTAGAAACTTACCATATAGTTATATAAAGTCTTCAAGTTTACAATCTGGACAATAAAATAAATCATATTGTGTGCCAATTTGACATATTTCTACAGTTGACAAAGCTGTTATATGTTAATTAGTAAAATAAATAAATTACGTCTTACCTCCAGCAGTCACTACATTCAGGGTATGCGCCCATATGAAAAGGAGACAGCTTTGCGTTATCACGTGCATTTTTGCACATTAAAACATCCAAACAGTTGAATTTACGGAAGGAAAATGATTTGCTCTGTGATTTGCACAAGTGATGTGTTCTATTCCCTCCACACAAGGCGGAGGGAATGTGACCACACACTGCCTTATATGAGTTACTGGAACCATGATGAAGTCAGCGGAATTGGATTGGCTGAGGGTGTCATGGTCTATCACTCCACAGACATGCTTATACACTCATTGTCAGAACACATATGTCATTTTTCCCTGAGCTGTCCTGTGTGTTCCTGGTTCGTTGTTTTCGTGCTTCTCTGAAGGTTTGATTTTTGGACTTTATGTTTTCCGCGCTTGCATTGTGCTTGTAAAGTTTTTGCAGTTGTGGCATTTTATCCTTTTTTGGTTTGAAGATATAAGTCTGTATTTGTCAACTGCCTCGTGCTTTAATACACCTTACTGTTTTGAGACATCAGACATCCTGATATCAGAGGGATCGCGGAATGTTTCAACATACAGGACTTTATTTGTGGCTTAATGCATTATAAATTCAAAATACACATGATCTAAAATGGTACTGGTAAACAAAAATAATAAAACAGCAGATCAGACACAAATTAGTGTAATTAAATATGGCTAATCATCTATTCTACAGTGAGCTTTTTCCTCCTACAATTGAATTGCAGTCACTGAGGTATTCCATGCATGATCATGTTTATTTTTGACTAAACGGCTAAACGACACTGGAAATCATTTGCAGTAATGCAGAGTTCATATGGGTTCATGTCAATATCACCACACAGGATATTAACCTTGCTATATACCTTGCTTTCTAGAGTTAAACAAGTTTTAAAAATAAATCGTATGATATTCCCCATTAAATCGATTTTGTGACTTATTTGGGTTTTCCCAATTATACAACTTATCTGAATACTTTACAGAAGTAAAGTGAGTGGTGAGTATTGATTAGTGATGACTGGAGTGACCGTTTTGCATGCGCGCGCGCGCGCACACACACACACACACACACACACACACACAGACACAGACACAGACACAGACACACACACACACACACACACACACACACACATACACATACACACACACACACACACACACACACACACACACACACACACACACACACACACACACACATCTCTGTATCTGTCTGCGTCTGTCGCTTTTACGCCCATGTATTGTGACACTATTGTGTGTAAAGAAATGTACAGTATTTCCTGTCCTGGTATGAAAGAAAATGAAACATAACATATTGGGTGATAAGAAGGTATCAGGCAGGAATATATTGGTTAAGATATGGTTGAATATTTAACCCCAAAGTTGTAGTGTACGGAAAATATGTTTTGTTTGTATTTTTATTTTTTTTCTTATATTTTTTATCCCACGATTTTGTAACCCATTTTTCACCCCTGTGTCAATCATCTATGTGATCCTGGGCTCTACACACCCTCCGCCAACCTGGGGAGAGCAACAGACTTAACTCATGCTTCCTTCATGCTTGAGTGTCCAAGTTGCTCCTTTCCTTTGTTTGTATTTTTATACCATGGGCATTCATTTTCTGTTGACAAGATTTGATCATAGGAGGAGCTGTGAAGAAAAAGCATGTTAGCAATAGTTCCAGGAAGTGAGGTACCATGCAGGAACATCTATAAAAGTACAGGAAGAGAGGGGGCCAGAGGTTCCATTTTAGGTATCAAAAAGAGTGTTTGGTGGTGGTTTGTCAAAGGCCAATACTAACCATAATCAGAAATTGATGAACCCCGCGCTCCGATTCTCTGGCTGATCTCCTTCTCCATCCTCCCCTCACTCGTGAACAAGAGTAAGACCCCGAGATACTTGAACTCCTTCACCTGGGGTAATGCCTCATTCCCTACCCGGACTGCACAATCAACCGATTACCAGCATCTTCAAAAACTTGACTCAACATTGCCTATTCATTTTGGTTTTCTCCTTAGATTTTTGGACACAGATGAAAAGGAGTTGAATTCAGAATAAGATACCATTTTATTGACATGCTGGAGGTGAGACAAGTTGACAACTGATGGGAGGCCAGAGAATTCAGTTTGCAAACACTTATTAATCTATAATTCTTATTTGTGCAGCAAATTATTTTACATTTATTGGCAAGAAGGCAGTGTTATAATGAATTGCACTTTTTATAGCGCTTATAGCTCAAAGCGCTTTACAATAGTTCATTCATTCATACATTGGGAGGTGAAGCGGCGAACAGTCGACGCCAGCATCCTCCCTTCCCACATTCACACACCAATGGTGGCGAGCTCACACCGACCAACTCATTGGAGGCAACGTGGGGTTCAGTGTCTTGCCCAAGGACACTTCCACATGTGGACAGGAGGAGCCGGGATTCGAACCGCCGACCCTGGGGTCATTGGACGACCTGCTCTACCTCCTGAGCCACAGCCGATATACCACTGACGCAGATTAATCGCACGCACGCACGCACACACTGTATATTGAGTTCATCTTCTTGGGAGCATGAATGTGCTTAGCTAAATCCATGGCAAAATCCAGTGGATATAGTGAATCGTTCCTTCACTTAATATAATATAATTAAGGCACATAATGGCCATTACAATATCTGCACTACTGCATTGATCCAAAGACTATACCTTCACAAGAAGGAATTGGATGGTCCCACTCTTCATCCTCACCACATGTCAGCACTGACATTCCACTCAGTTTTTCCCCAAGGGTGTGACAGCTGAATGTTAGAGTGTGACCAACAGCCATGGGACCATCGTTGTCTGGCAGACCTTGAATAGTAACGTCATCACCTGCAGCCAGTACGGGCCTGGGACAACTCGTAGCTGCAATGCACAAACAAATATGGAAGGACAGTTAACCATCTGTAGACACAAATGCACACAAAGCATGTCTAGAAGCAGCCAGAACGCAAAAGCAGTAGCCTATAGTTTTATCAGCCGTTTCATGGCAACCCAGGCAGTAGTTTTATCAGCCGTTTCATGGCAACCCAGGCAGTAGTTTTCAAGATATCTTGTTTGAGACCAAAGTGTTGGACAGAGTTTTGTGCTCTTACGCAATGGTCTATGAAAAGTCATGGGCCTGTTTCTAGATATTCATCATGACACACACACACACCAGTAGCAGGAGGATGTTTAAAAAAGATTAAACAGCATTGCATCATTAGCTATAAGAAGCCTAAAATGTAATGCTGTTTGAAATAGCCAGTACTCACAGATACAATTAAGGTCCTTTTGCTCCCAATAACCATTTATGCATTTAATCTTGTCCTCCCCTTCCATTTTATATTCATGACGGCATTTATATTGTACCTCCATTTCAGAAAAGTTTTCCTTCTGATAATCATACATGGAAATTGCATCTTTAACCTCTGGTGGTGGCCCGCAATGTTTTTCAATGGCTGCAATAGATGAAAACACATTTAAGATCACACTTACACAACAGCATAATTTAAAATATTATTAGAAATGTTCAATTTGAATGGGGATGTCTTACGTTTACAGATTGTGTACTCGTTCAAGTCCCATTCTCCATTCTTACAAGTTATTTCACTTATAGTATTGTTTGACTCGTATCCCTCTTCACAAACAAATGTAATGAGTTGGCCTTCTGTATAGTCATCATTTTCAGGTTTCTGTATTTCTGCATGAGGAATCTGAGGTATTTCACCACATTTATTCTTACCTAGAAAATGTATACATACATAAAAGATTAAGTTGTCATATCATGGTGAAAAAAGCTCAATTAACAAATATAATTAAAACAAAATAGTTAGAAACTATTATGGATTGTTGTTATGTGATTGATTAGCCAATTTGCTCGTCTACATATGATGTAAATGTTCCTTTCATTGTCAATGGCATTTATTTTTTTGTTGCCACGAATATACGTCATATTTCAGGCACATATGACATAAATTCTCCTTTCATTGTCAATGGCAAATGTGAGACGTGACGGGACGGAAAGCTGTATATAGGAGGGGCTAGCGCGGCAGCGCCCCTCAAAGCTGTATATAGGAGGGGCTAGCGCGGCAGCGCCCCTCAAAGCTGTATATAGGAGGGGCTAGCGCGGCAGCGCCCCTCAAAGCTGTATATAGGAGGGGCTAGCGCGGCAGCGCCCCTCAAAGCTGTATATAGGAGGGGCTAGCGCGGCAGCGCCCCTCAAAGCCGTATATAGGAGGGGCTAGCGCGGCAGCGCCCCTCAAAGCTGTATATAGGAGGGGCTAGCGCGGCAGCACCCCTCAAAGCTGTATATAGGAGGGGCTAGCGCGGCAGCGCCCCTCAAAGCTGTATATAGGAGGGGCTAGCGCGGCAGCGCCCCTCAAACATAGAGTTATGTGGATCTCGGGATACACAGTTCACACAGGAATGGTGTCGTTGAATTGTGGATCTCAGACTGGGCCAGGCTGTGTAACATCAGTCATCTATGACTATCATATCAGTAACATGTCTATGACCTACTGTATATGACTCCAAAATTGGACAAGGTTTCAGTGCGATCACAGGCTCACAGCCCCACTAGCCATGCCACAAAACAGAAATCAGCTTTCGTTGATTGAATTCATATGCTGTTTTATTACATGGACTTCAAATATGAAAGTCCCTTACCAATACATCGTGGCGTTTCATTCCACGCACCGTGATTGCATGTCGCGTTACCCCACCAGCCTTTGGAGAAGCGCTTATAGTTTGCTTTGCAGGTGTAGAACAGTTTTACATTTCCATCAGAAAAGAATCCAAATCCATTTTCAACTTCAGGTTTACAAGTTCTGATAGCTAGGGGAATTCAAGGTGAGACAAATAAATAGCAGAAGCACACTATTTAA
The DNA here is from genome assembly GCF_964188405.1 of Protomyctophum parallelum. Taxonomy (NCBI): domain Eukaryota; kingdom Metazoa; phylum Chordata; class Actinopteri; order Myctophiformes; family Myctophidae; genus Protomyctophum; species Protomyctophum parallelum. Next base: position 40,811,390 of record NC_139701.1, on the reverse strand, counting down.
AATAAACGGCCCTGAATCATCCAAAGAGCACCTGCAGTGTTGATGTTGATGGAGATCAACAGCATCCGATAACAAGGACAATTTGTATTACACTCAAAAGATGAATACAGAACCACAACATATTCATTCGTTTATTTACAGCCAATTTGACTGTGAACAGGGCCCAATATTGTCTAAGTAAGATCATGTATGCCATAAACCGTACCGGTACCTGCACATCTCTGAAAGCCACTCCAACCATTTCTTTCACACGAAGCTTGACTCCATCTTGCAGTGACCCCACCAGACACACAGCGATACCTGAGCCTTTCCTGGAACCCGTATTCCATCGTCCGTGGATTCTCAATCTCAGCATTTGGAATATCAGGTTTCTTACATTTAATTTCTATAAGAAAATTAATTATATCAAGAAGAGGTCTGCACGTACTGCACACTATATGGCAGCTCACACGCTTGTGTGAGATTATGTGTCATGTCACAATACCTTCAAGCTCACACAGTGGTTTTGGTGTCCACCCATCCCTTGTGCACGTGGCAGTCTTTCTGACATCCGTGGCTTTGTAGCCTGTGCTACATGTATAAAATACAGTGTTACCCAACGTCCTCTTTTGTCCATACCAGTCATTAGTCAAAGCCACGCCAGTTTCAAGACGCGGATTGTTACATGTTATTTCTTGATGAGAAAGAGAATGACATGTTAGTGGGAATAGTTTGGAGTAAACCAAGGTTATAATATTAATAGTAATCCAAAACTTATAGATAGAAAATATAACTATAGTATCATAGAACAATCACTTTGCTCCTTGTGTAGCACATAGTCATTCAGTACTGTACCTTCACATACAGGTGATATTTCCCATTCTCCATGATGTAGGCAGGTAATCACTTTAGTGTCTTCACTGTGGCTACCAATAAAGTAACCCCTGTCACATATTACTGTTACTGTATCATCAGGTGAGAATACACGCCTGGCATCAGGTACATAACGGGTTCTCCATGGGACTGTATGTGACAGTGTACATGTCACAGCTGAAATGGTTGGGGAATCAAATGCGTTTTAAAACTTTAGTTTAGTTCCAATAAATAGGACCATGATGAACATAATTATTTGTCATACTTCAACAATTTAACAAGGTATAACTGAAAGACGTACTCACTAAGTTACTCATTCTCAATAAGATACTCACGGTCACACGAGGGTGTAGGAACCCAATAAGCTCTGGTACCGACTCGTGTACATTTTGAAGGTATCGGGCCCGGCCAAGAATGTTTGAACTTTCTATCACAGATAGTCCTCAGGGTTTGATCTTCATTATACTCGCCGATATTGTCAAGCACTCTTCCATTTTCAATAACTGGTGCTGTGCATTTGACCTCTGATGAAGCACGCACAGTCGCACACACGCACACGCACACAGACACACACACACACACACACACACCGGGAGTATTTATAATTCAACTACTATTTATCTGTGTTTTAAAGGGATTGTGACATTAAAAAAAAGGTTTTGGAATTGTTCTTATTTTCTTTAGGTTTTCTAATCTCAATTGCACCCAAAAAACATGAACTTTTAACATTCAGTAGATTTTCTGTGATCTGGGGTTTTCTGGCTCAAACAGGTGCTCTGATTTGCCGGCAGATTGTGATGTAAGATCCTGCAAATCCCATATATGTCAATGGGATTTGCCAGCAGATGTCACTGTTTTCACTGTTTTGCCTGTTTTCATTGTAGCTCAAAAGGCTTCCAAACCCCAAAGAAAATTTCAGACCACAGAAAATCCACTGAATGTTCAAAGTTCAGGTTTTTTGGGTGTAATTGAGGTCATAAAACCTAAAAGAAAAAAGATAAAGAAAAATAAATGAAAATGAATGTCATAAAACCTTTAATTGTGTATATTTATGTAGGCTATTGTCTCGTCTTGAATGTATTGCATTGACCCAAGGAAAGGGATTTTCCCTTGTGGATAATAAATGACATCTAATCTAATCTGCAGTAATCTATTTGTTCAAGTATAATTGATAATAGCATTCACGTTCACATTTAGAACCAGCCATTGTCCAAGCAGTAATTTGGAGAATCCCGCAAAGACAACATTCTTGTTATAATATAGGATACTAAATACCGTAATAAAAAGGAAAACACCCTCAGCACAGGTCTTACCTTCAGCTCTCACTAAGTTCAGACTAGTGTGTGCCCATATAAAAAAGAGACAGCTTTGCTTTATCACATGCATTTTTGCACGTTAAAACTTTAAACTGTGAGAACATTTACTGTGAGAACATTTACCCAAATCTGTCCTATTCCCTCCACCAGAGATTAAACATTACACCACTGCCTTGTGTCCCATATGATGAAGTCATCAGTTTGGATGGGCCAATGGAGCTGATTGTTTTTGTCTCCTTTAAGCCAAGCCTGGGGTGGTGGTGGCTCACGGGTAGAGCTAGTGGCTGGATGGTAACTGCAAGGTTGCCAGTTTGAACCCGGGCTTCCCCCAGAGTTAGCATCAAAGAGTCCTTGAGCAAGACACTGAACCCCTAATTGTAAATATTTTGATAAAGGATATTTTGATTCAATTCACAATGTGCTCAACTTTGCTTTGACAAAACAAATTCACGAGCAAATCAGGCTGGAAACCAGCCAAATCAAATTGACCCCCTTTTGGACTATTCCAGTAAAGGTTTGTTTGTCTTTTTCTTTTGGTAATCATTAGCAGTAAGCAGTTAAGTAATCAATCGATTCTGGATGAGTTGTTTTAGTTTTCTACCCCTGAGAAACTCCCGTGCCCGGAAAAGGTCCACTGCATGCTTTATCAGTGTGCTCGCTGCTCAGAGTAATTTGTTGTTAAAAATCATAGCATTTTGTCATCATTCATCATCATCATTTATTTAACTCACGACCATGATCACATGGTTTGGAGCACAGCTTCATAAAAGTATACAATCAATCAATCAGTTAGACACACATTGTATACAAGCAAGATGACTATTTATTGAATTAAACACACACCTTCACGAGGCATTGTGCCTGCCTGTGTAGAATTACGCAGAAGCGGGGATTGAACCCGGGCCTCCCACTCGCCAGACTAGAGCGCCAGCTCTACACGGCGCTCCGCACAGTGCGGAAAAGGCCCAGGAAGTTCTTTGCAGAAATCATAGGCCAGCTTTGATTCAGGGGTCTCCTGTCTGTAATCACACACCGCTCTAATATATACTGTAGGTTGACCGGTTCAACACATTACCTGTTAAAACATTACTAGTAATAAACTTGTCAATCACCACCCCAATGGAAGGGATAAGATGCAGAGTTTGTGACGATCGAGGTCCCAAGAGAAAGGCAAGCTTCAGAATGCTCTAATTGCATTATTAGGGGAAAGGCTCCCCTGTTTGGCCCACCCAACACATCATTATTAGGGGAAAGGCTCCCCTGTTTGGCCCACCCAACACATCATTATTAGGGGAAAGGCTCCCCTGTTTGGCCCACCCAACACATCATTAATAGGGGAAAGGCTCCCCTGTTTGGCCAACACATCAGCTTTGTGGATTGGTCAAGCTCAGTGACAATGACATCACAATTAACAACAGTGATGACATCACAATTAACAATATAAAGGGCATAATAGGTTAAAAACAATTAACCCCATATCCAATCAGACATGTAAACGCACACTTTGAAGATTGGCTGCCAGCTGTATTAATTGACCCCTTTGCTCGCGGATCGAAATGGAGAACATCTCTCCGGCCTCTGGCTCGGCGAACGCCGAGAGCCCAAACCCCGTCGCAGGCTCCGGCACGGCGAACTCTGCGGGCGGCGGAGACGCCGATCACAACAACAACGGCACCTTCGAATGCAACATATGCCTGGATGCCTCCAGGGACGCAGTGATCACCTTCTGTGGACACCTGTTCTGTTGGCCCTGCTTGCACCAGTGGCTGGAGACTAGACCCAACAGACAGACCTGTCCGGTGTGCGACGCCGGCGTCAGCAGAGACAGAGTCATACCTTTATATGGACGGGGGAGCACGGCCCAGGAGCACCCGAGACAAGGAATACCTCCGCGACCGCAAGGAGAGAGACTCGAGCCAGAGAACCGGGGTAGATTTCAAGGCTTTGACGACGGGATCCAAATGTCGGTGGGGATCGGTATTTTTCCGTTCATTGGGACCTCCTTCAACATCGGTAGACGACGTTCTGTGGCTGTCCCTGGGACGCCTCAACACTTGAATTTGAGGCTTTCTCTACTTTTCCTGCTCGTTGGTTTGACAATCATGTACTGCTATATCTTCTTGAACCATTTAAACCCTCTATACTTAGATTAATACTTAGTTGACTTGCGGTTGGCTCTGTGCCTGCATTGCGAATATTTTGGTGAAAATTCCTCTAAGAAAGGATGCTTCGGCTCGGATGGTTGAATAAGCAGCATGCATGGTAAAATATACTATTGTTGCCCCTATGACCAGGGCCGGTTCACAAATTGTGCATCTTTCGCATCACAGTCCTGGCAATCACAGATTCACTGGTTAGTTGAAACACATCACCTGAAATACATTTTTGTCTCCTTTTCTTCATGTATTCAGAATCTTAGATCCTGCCAGTAGAACTCCAAGTACTGACCTCATGACCTCACTGACCCCATGGACGTCATAGAGCCATGTAGGTCTTATTAGTGAGTCACAGGCTTTGTCACGGGGAAACCTGTGCCCTATAGGCCTATATATACACACATGCGAGCTCTGGTCCATAGCTCTAGCCTGCTTCTCTTCCTGTGCTCGCATGAGATGCAGACTCTGCTCTGTTACGGGAGGAAATATAAAGAACGTTTTACCTACTCACCAATACAAAGGCTGCTTGTGTTATTAGAAAGCCTACTTTCTTTAGTGGACGCACTCTGAGCCCCCTACCACACGTATAAAATGCACTTTTTGTCCAGAAAGGGATTTTCTTTTTTAGATTTTGAGTAACTAAAAGTTTTTTTTTTCCCGATCTGGCGACCGCCCTTGCGATCTGGCGACTGCCCTTACGATCTGGCGACCGCCCTTACGATCTGGCGACTGCCCTTACGATCTGGCGACTGCCCTTACGATCTTCGATCTTCATTTGGATTTCGCCCTTGCTACACTTTTGTGTGATGCTGTAGTGTGATCACATAGGGCGTGATTTACAAGCTAAAGTTAAGTTTATCTTAACTTTAACTTAACTAAAACGTAGAATATAAGGAGATAGGAGGTTTCTGCCCGACAGCAGCGACGATGTCTAAACACACACACCACCTCATATGAGCTTGTTGTATATCGGCTAGTTTGAGCGCGAGAGACGACTCACGCAACCAAGTATAAATCGGGCAATAGATTTGAAAAGACATACCATAATCACAAACACAAACAAATTGTCATTGTCTCTCTCACACACACACACACACACACACACACACACACACACACACACACACACACACACGTATGCGTACACACGTGTACACGCACGCGCGCGCGCACACACACACACACACACACACACACACACACACACACACACACACACACACACAGCCTCAGGGTGGTAACTGCATGTAAGGTTGCCAGTTCGAACCCGGGCTCCCCCAGAGTTAGTGTCGAACGTGACTCCTTGAGCAAGACACTGAACTCCTGATGTGCAAGTTGGTGCCTTGCATATGGTTTCCGCCGCCATTGGTGTGTGTGTGTGTGTGTGTGTGTGTGTGTGTGTGTGTGTGTGTGTGTGTGTGTGTGTGTGTGTGTGTGTGTGTGTGTGTGTGTGTGTGTGTGTGTGTGTGTGTGTGTGTGTGTGTGTGAATGGATGGGTGAATGTAATGCACAGTCCATGTAAAGCCATTTACCACACACAAATAAATTGAACAGAACAGAATGGAAACAAGGCATCTGCCCTGTGCTTATTAGTAATAATTTCGCCCAGTCTCTTTCACCATGACAGCCAACCCGCCATTTGATGTGTATGCAAAAAAACATCAAATCTGTGCCTGTTTTGCTGGGACCAGATTACACAAATGACCATATTTCTTACGTCATCATTGAGAGCTAGTCATACGTATACTATATACATAATCAGTAAAAATAAAATAGCAAATTGTGCCTGATCTGCTGGGTCCAGAGTAAGTGGTGTGTATATGTATGACTAGCTCTCAATGATGACGTAAGAAATATGGTCATTTGTGTAATCTGGTCCCAGCAAACCAGGCACAGATTTGCTGTTTTCTTGCATAAGCGTAAAATGGCGGGTTGGCTGTCACGGTTTTTGGCGCAAAGTAACCACAGTATACCGCTAATCAACTTACAACTACATACTCTATATAGTATATGTATGTATACGTATGTCTTACGTCATCATTTAGAGCTAGTCATACGTATACAATATAGAGGATACTATAAAATAGCAAATTGTGCATGATCTGCTGGGACCAGAGTACGTGGTGTGTATATGTATGACTAGCTCTCAATGATGACGTAATAAATATGGTCATTTGTGTAATCTGGTCCCAGCAAACCAGGCACAGATTTGCTGTTTTCTTGCATAAGCATAAAAGGGTGGGTTGGCTGTCACGGTTTTTGGCGCAAAGTAACCACAGTATACCGCTAATCAACTTACAACTACATACTCTATATAGTATATGTATATGTATACGTACGTCTTACGTCATCATTGAGAGCTAGTCATACGTATACTATATACATAATCAGTAAAAATAAAATAGCAAATTGTGCCTGATCTGCTGGGACCAGAGTACGTGGTGTGTATATGTATGACTAGCTCTCAATGACGTAAGAAATATGGTCATTTGTGTAATCTGTTTTTCTTGCATAAGCATAAAATGGCAGTTCCAATGGTAGCCTACTTTTAGCCTTTCATCATAATACAGCTCCTCGATTATTGTACAGTATTAGAGAGTCGTGTCCGTATTCTATTCTGTTCTTTTCCATTGATTGATTCATTGATTCATTGAAGTATTTATTAAAGGGATTGTGACATTAAAAAAAAGGTTTTGGAATTGTTCTTGTTTTTTTTAGGTTTTCTAATCTCAATTGCACCCAAAAAACTTGAACTTTTAACATTCAGTAGATTTTCTGTGATCTGGGGTTTTCTGGCTCAAACAGGTGCTCTGATTTGCCGGCAGTAAGTGACATCACTTACTGCAAATCCCATATATGTCAATGGGATTTGCCAGCAGATGTCACTGTTTCACTGTGTTGCCTGTTTTCATTGTAGCTCAAAAGGCCCAAAAAAACCCAAAGAAAACTTCAGACCACAGAAAATCCACTGAATATTCAAAGTTCAGGTTTTTTGGGTGTAATTGAGGTCATAAAACCTAAAAGAAAAAAGAAAAATAAATTAAAATGAATGTCATAAAACCTTTAACAACTGCAATAGGTACATTTCAAGCACAAATCAATACTTACACTGTGAGTGGACGATACCATGGCATTACAGTTGTTTACAATAGTCCACCATTGTCAATTAATCAGAACATTTAGAGACGTACAAATAGGCTTTACACAAAAGCCAAAAGCATAACTCTTTAATAACTAAAATATAATCTCATGTGAGAAACTATATACTGAGATGTAACAGTTTACAGCGGTCGAAAGTACTTGCGCGCTCTGCTTGCGCACTAGTTGGCCATTTATGGCCTACTAGTGTGCAACAAGCAAGTATGCAGTGCAGTTCTAGTTGAGTCTGTAATGAAAAGGAGCCACCAGCAGGTGGCAGCACGTTCACTATGACCCGGAACTCCATTGCATTGTTGTTGTTATAGCTCTATGCTATGAGACACACAGAGAGCTAATGGGCTCAGTCTGTCAAGCACTGAAAGCACATGTTCCGATTGTTTTCATATTTAAATTAATCCCGCAAATCATGGCTTTTGATTTGCAAACACTGAGGTCCTTCGTCAACGAGCGGCTCTGTGCAGCCGCCGAAGAGATCTTTGTGGTGGTTGAAAGAATCATAACAGAATATGATGCTCAAGCTTTCAGCTCCAAACAACAGATTGAGCAGCAACAGAGAATCATGGATGTGGTTTTAAAACCTGACATCAGTTTACACCGAACAGGTTGGGGTGGACTCGTATAGTTTAACAAATCAAACTTTAATTTCATGGACCCCCATGTCATTAGCCTACAGTCCTGTAAAGTGTAAAGCAGGGAAGGGTCTATTTGGAGACACTCCTCTAAGATTTATTTCATGTTTGTCCTATTCTCCGTATACATGTCCAGTCCACACACAGTAACAGTAGAGTTACAGTAAGTGCCACTGAACATGGGGAGGGGGGGGGAGGTTAGTCACAATCGGCTATTTCAACTATTCATTTATAAAGTACTTAAATATGTGCTGTTTGCCATAGCTGCCCTGTCCACTCTTTTTTTTTTTACAAAGCCCAGCAGAAATGATTTTTTTATTCATAATGTCCAACGACAGAAACACAATTAAATCGTTCAAATAAAATCGGCAAGTAAAATAAAATGTCATAATCGTGACCGCCATGTTTGCTCTTGGCTAACGTTTGCTGCATCTTCTCATCCTCTTATCTATAGAGTGTTCCCCTGACCAGCAGGAGAGGAACCCCAGTGGTCTGGTCCGGGAGGAAGCTGAGAGGAGCCCCAGTGGTCTGGTCCAGGAGGAACCAGAGTGTCCACAGATTAAGGAAGAGCAGGATGACCTTCTTCAAAGAGAAGCCGATGATGATGATGATGGGTCAGCGTCGACAATAGGACTGGGTATTTCCAACAACCTCACCATCGATACGTACTGTATATCACGACACAGTTTCCAAATCAATTTGAAAAACTTAGTTGATAACATTTAAACAAAAAGTAAGGGCCAAAAATAAATTACGTTTTGATGGATAAATGCAAAAATATTTAATCATAATGTATCATATAACTGTCGGGCGGATACAGATGCTGATGTTAAAGCCATGTCTCACACAGCATTTCCTGCCGTATCGATATGGTATCACTATATGGTATTGATATCACCTGGTACCGTATTGATATGGTATGGTATTGATATCACCTGGTACCGTATCAATATGGTATGGTATTGATATCACCTGGTAGTGGTACCGTATCAATATGGTATGGTATTGATATCACCTGGTACCGTATCGATATGGTATGGTATTGATATCACCTGGTACCATATCGATATGGTATCACATTCACTATGGTATTGATATCACCTGGTACCGTATCGATATGGTATGGTATTAAATTAATTTATATGCTCATTGCTCATGCTATATGCAGCATTAATATGCTCCAAAAGATAACTTTTATTGACGGCGTTTCGAGCATTTTTTACAGTCTATGGCTCAAACTCAAGATGTCAGTGATCCACCCACTTAAGTAGACACCCACGGGTCACGTTACTAGTCAGTGGGTGGAACTAACACTACATGGTCATTAGATCAAATACTGAAATATCATTAAAAACAGTGTTACACATTTCTCAAATCCACCACAGTGGAGTAAGACAAAAGGACATCATGATTATTAAAGAATCTAAAACAGTGATTCACATAATCAGGTATTATTAATTAGGCAACAATTCAAATATATACAGCATACAATAAAGAAATTACAAAAAGTGGCTGATGGGGAAGTCCTCGTTCATTCCCTTAGGGGACATTGTATTTAGGGTGTAAATTCACGCTGTAACAATATTCTATTTAGATCCCCTCCTCGCCTGGGGCATTTAACATGTTCAATCCCCTGGTATCTAAGAGTGGCCACAGTGTGATCGGCCAGAAAATGCATTGCAACCGGGCTTTTTGGATCTTGGTTGCAGATGCTGCTTCTATGTTCGGACATGCGTGTCTTTAGAGCCCTGTTGGTCTTGCCAACGTATCCTAGTCCACATGGGCATTTGAGTAAGTATATCACATTTGTTGTTGTACAGGTTATGGTGCCCTTGATGTCAAAGTTTTTGCCCGTGAGTGGGTGCGTAAAAGTGTGGCTCTTAGTGGTGAAGTTGCATTGTGCGTACCTGCCGCATTTATAATTGCCATCAGGGATTTGAGTCAAAAAATTTGAATCTGGCGGGATAGGAGTGAGATCTGATTTTACAACAGTTTGTCTGATATTGGGAGGACGTTTGTAAAAAACCCTAGGTGTTTCTTTAAAAGTATTGGCCAGTTTGGGGTCGCTGCTAAGGATGTACCAATGTTTTTTTATAGCACATTCAAATTCTTTTTTCATTCAAAAAATTCAAATTCATTTTTTTGACAATCAGGAAATCGATAAAAATGTATTGGAGTTCATGAAAGTTGAATACCCTGTCACCCCAGTCATATACACACTGCCCAAAATCCACAAACGCCTTGAATCGCCTCCAGGCAGACCCATTGTCTCCTCAATCGGGTCGCTCACAGAGAAAATCTCCACATATGTCGATCATTTTTTAAAACCACATGTCACTTCTCTCCCAGCCTATATAAGAGACTCCATGGACATGATTAACACCCTAAAGAATGTGGGGGATATTGAAGAAGTTATCATGGTCACTTTGGATGTTGAGAGCTTATATACCTGTATACCACACACAGGGGGATTGCAAGCGCTCACCTACTATATGAACCAACGTGAAACCCTCTCACCCAGTACAAACTGCATCAGAGAGCTGGCCGAATTAGTTTTAACAAGGAATTTCTTCATGTTTGAAAATGATTATTATCTCTTAACACGTGGCACTGCAATGGGAAGTCGTATGGCCCCTAATTACGCAGGCCTCTATATGGGCCTTTTTGAACAAGATTAAAATGTTGAGCCCAATAATCCCTTCCTAACCCATATACAACTTTGGCGACGCTATGTGGACGACATTTTACTACTATGGAGCGGCAGTGAACAGGATCTAAAAAAGTTTTTCGACTATATCAACTCCTGTAATGAATCACTGAAATTCACTATCACCTTTGACAAAAAGGAAATCAGTTTTCTGGACATACAGTACGCATCATACGCAACGGCAAAGGTTTCAAAACAGACGTCTATAGAAAACCCACAGACAGTAATGCCTTGCTCCGAACTGACAGCTTCCATCCGCTACCACTGAAACGCAGCCTTCCGATAAGTCAACATAGCCGCATGAGGAGACTCTGTAGTGAAGACGCAGATTACAAAACACAGGCAGATATCCTAGATGCGCGCTTCAGAAGCAGAGGCTATCCAGACGAATGGCTAAAAAAGGCACGCGACAGATTCAGCGACTGTACACAAGAGGAGGTTCTTCAATCAAAACGGGACCCCCCCCTCAAGTAACGGTCCTCTATGCATTGTGCAATACTCAGCCCTGGGAAAATAATTTGAATGTGCTATAAAACAACATTGGTACATCCTTAGCAGCGACCCCAAACTGGCCAATACTTTTAAAGAAACACCTAAGGGTTGTTTACAAACGTCCTCCCAATATCAGACAAACTGTTGTAAAATCAGATCTCACTCCTATCTCGCCAGATTCTAACTTTTTGACTAAAATCCCTGATGGCAATTATAAATGCGGCAGGTACGCACAATGCACAATGCAACTTCACCACTAAGAGCCACACTTTTACGCACCCACTCACGGGCAAAACCTTTGACATCAAGGGCACCATAACCTGCACAACAACAAATGTGATATACTTACTCAAATGCCCATGTGGACTAGGATACGTTGGCAAGACCAACAGGGCTCTAAGGCTCTGTATATATTTGAATTGTTGCCTAATTAATAATACCTGATTATGTGAATCACTGTTTTAGATTCTTTAATAATCATTTTGTCTTACTCCACTGTGGTGGATTTGAGAAATGTGTAACACTGTTTTTAATGATATTTCAGTATTTGATCTAATGACCATGTAGTGTTAGTTCCACCCACTGACTAGTAACGTGACCCGTGGGTGTCTACTTAAGTGGGTGGATCACTGACATCTTGAGTTTGACCAGATGAAGAGCCTTGGCTCAAAACGTCGTCAATAAAAGTTATCTTTTGGAGCATATGAGTGTGCGGGTTCCCTTCTCTTTTCATATGTTACTTTTTGAACCCAGCACCTCCATGAAGTGATGTGCGTATTTTTCTATAGTTTCTGTATGGTATTAATTTAACCCACCCCTAGTTGACATTACTAGACAGGAAGGCAAGGGGCAACACTTTCTCAGATACAAAAAAAACAAACACTTCTTTGTTACTGCTTATCAAAAAATGCTTGATGTTTCATGTTACACGTGATAGGTTGCTATTATACCAGGGGGGCAGTCAGACAGATATTTTGTGAAGCCACTAAGGAAATGAAAGTTCATATATGGCCTGTTGTGGCGCTGTCATTGGGCCCAAAAGAACCCATAGCCCCATAGAAGTCCATGTATTTGGGCCCAACTTCACCTAGACTGTATTACCTTAATAAACATGGTCATGAATACTTTCTGCTTCCAGTCACTAGTTTAAAGTCTCATTTCTAATGTCATAATATTCTTTTTGGAAAATTATGGTCCCATTTATTAAAAAAATGACCATAAAGTCGCGTATGTTCTGAGGGGCGTGGCTACCGTTACAGTCTATGATCGGGATTCCCCTCCCACTCGAGTCAAAATAAAAACCAACGGAGAAGAAGGGGGGAAGTCCCGCCTCGTTGTCTGTGCCAGCCAATGGCCAGCTGGGCCCAAACGGATCTAGAAAGATGGCGACTTACAGTGCAAGGAATAACAGGCTTCATTTTACGTCCATGTTAGACCCGGAGAACGCTTTGTCCATATTTTTTACAGTCTATGTATTATACACAATACTACTGTATATACTACCAATTTCTATGGGTCGCGAGTACATAATGTCCTTTTTTCTGTTTCCTACATGAAAAAAGAATAGAAAAGATTTTGATAACAGGGTGCAGGCAATGCATGTATGTAAGGGCGGCTGTGGCTCCTAGTGCAGGTCGACCGGCGGTTCGAATCCCGGCTCCTCCTGTCTACATGTCGAAGTGTCCTTGGGCAAGACGCTGAACCCTACATTGCCTCAAATGAGTTGGTCGGTGTGAGCTCGCCACCAATGGTTTGTGAATGTGGGAAATGGGGACACTGGCGTCGACCTCCCAATGTATGAACCACTGTATAGTGCTTTGAGCACTTGGAAAAGCGCTATAAAGAAATTATGCAATTTATTTTGTCAACACACGTTATTTATTTTTGGTTGCACAGCCATCTCTTTGGGTTCTGCTGAACACAGCGTCGAAGGAAAGAAATGTAGTATATATAATATATATGAAGTATGAATGAACCAGAAACTATTACCCTCATTATTCAACCGTTGATGTGTCCTTTTGTATTTATATGCATCCGAGATGCAGGGCACACGCCAAGTGACATCACCAAAGTGTTCTTATTACCGTAATTACCATTTATTTGCTCTCTGTTGACATTAGCTCCTCTTCCCTCCTTCTAGACCTCCTACTCCTACCCGTGTGTAAAGAGGATTTCCCTGAACAGCAGGAGAGGAGTCCCAGTCTGGTCTGGGACGAACCAGAGCCTCCGCAGATCAAAGAGGAACAGGAGGAACTACTTCTAAGACCGGAGGAGGCTGATGGGTCAACTTCGGCATCACTTGATAGAAATGCAAAGGGAGAACAACACTCTTTCAGGTAAAAAAAGAAATAAAATCACTTGTTTTACCTACGTATATCTACAAATAATGTTGATGTTTTTGGTCTGACCACCATCAGACAAGTTTGCTGACGTGTCACTTTTGCACTGCTTATTCCGTATATATTACGGAACTCACCTATTGGCTCATTCCTGCAGCAATATCGTGTGATATTGCTTAATATAATTGATAAATATGAAAGACAGGTGCCTGGAGTGCCCATGTGACCAATATGAACCCCAGAAAGAAGTTTCAGCATGTGGTTATTGTGGCCATGCCCCTGGCCAACACATACATGAATCAACACCACCACCTGAGACACCAGCAGTCTCCAAATTTGATCGGGTATGTTTCCTTTTATATTCTACAGAAGCATCTGTTTTAAAAGACCGGTACATTTGTTTGTTTTATCAGAATCAGTTATTGTTGTGACTTCACACAGGGGAGCAAAGTACTGTTCTCCACAACTCATGGTGCTTCACATTTAAAAACAATAGACATGTTCAAAAAGAGGCAAAGCTGTTTAAAAACATTAAAAAGTAGAGAGAGCAAACAACATTCGTAAAATAAAGTTGCTGATCCATTCAAAGTGCAATATAGATAAAGTGCTATTCATCTCTTAAGATGTTGGTTTTGTGGGCAGTATATGGCGAGCATTCAAGTTTAATTTATACATTTCAATTATTTGGCACTTTGATTATGCTGTATACCAAACAATGGTTGTGTTTCATTTCACAGCTTTCAGAGAAAAGGAAGCTTTCGCTCGGTTGGCACCCACATCCCAAGTCTGCAAAGACCCTTTTCCTCAACAAAATCCTACCAGCCTTTTATCAGGCATCTTATCCAGTGTGCAACGACAAACTGTTTCAGAAAGACCTAATGCTGGAAAGAAATAGGTCTTTCAAAATAACAAAGACACTTGACCATGTAGAAGCCGTGATAGAGTTTGTATGCGGCCCAAATCCCGCTGCCGGTGGCCGTTTTCTCCAGACCGGGTTCAAGATGAAAGGCAAGCACGACATTATCACCTGTCGGCAAAATATAGAGAAGCTTGAGAAGATTCCACCAAGCCTTGCAGAAGAAATGGCCCGTGTAGAGGAGCATGACAACAGCCTCCTCCAAACGGATGGGCTTCATCTGAGGCCGGGGCAGGCGAGCAGGAGAGCGTTAAATGCAAAGATGAAGGCCAGGATAAAGAGACTCCGCTCCAGGGCAGAGAGTGCTGTGAAAAGGTTGGAGGCCGCGCGGCAAAGATTACAGACATTCTTTGTCAGCGACGCTGACGACAGTGGCCCGCCATCACGCTTCAAGAGGATGAAGAAGCAGTATAAGAGGAAGGCGATCAAGAAGAAGGCCCAGCGGACGAAGAGGCGCGAAGAAGAACTGATACAGGTATTGTACTGATTGTCTCCACCAGGCCGAAGGCAGGGGGAGAGAGTATGGTGTGTGTGTGTGTGTGTGTGTGTGTGTGTGTGTGTGTGTGTGTGTGTGTGTGTGTGTGTGTGTGTGTGTGTGTGTGTGTGTGTGTGTGTGTGTGTGTGTGTGTGTGTGTGTGTGTGTGTGTGTGTGTGTGACACTGTGTGTGTGTGTGTGTGTGTGTATTTGTCAGCAGTTTTGTCAATAGTTTGTCAGGCATGCATACATACAGTACGCACGCGCACACACACACACACACACACACACACACACACACACACACACACACACACACACACACACACACACACACACACACACACACACACACACACACACACTAAAGTTCTATCCATCTTCTCAGGACCTTTTCCCTGAGGCCTCGCCAGATTTCACCATCACAGCCGACATGGTGGTGGTACAGAAGCTAGCAGCAGTGACCCACATGCAGGGAACCCGCCTCTGCAGTCTGCTGCAGAGGCTGCAGGCCACCGAGGAGGCATGCGCACTCATCACAGACAACCTGGGGGAGGCTGGCAGGAGAGGGTTCCAGGAAGGTTAGTTCGTTTTTGACCTGGGAACGATTCTACAAATATCTTCTAAATCCTGACAGTTTTCTGAAAATCCCTATGTTTATATTTCTATGTCAGTGGTTCTCAAGATTATAATTGGCTGCCGACACCCACCTGAAAATATGTTCATATGCTCAGAAGCAAGGATTTGAGTTAAAAACGTTCGCTCTGAAAGAATATATATTCAAAGATGTGCACTAGCTTGTAGATCTGCTATTTTTCAATAGCTAAAGTATAACATAATGCTTTAAAACACCAAAAGGGGTTCCCGCCCAAAATGGGTTAAGTGTGCCTATTAGTCAAAGTATGACTTTCGTTATGTAAACACCTGTGGATTTGCTGTACGATATGACAATACGTGTAATTAGGGCCGGGACTAATTGCGATTAATTGCGATTAATTAACTACAGAAAAATTAATGCATTAAAAAAAATAACGCATTTTAATCGCACTATTTTTTTCACCGCGGAACGTTGTCACTGGACAGTTTTCAGATGGACCTGCGCACCAAGTGTCCGTGTCCTCTTCAGACAATAACACCACCAGACAGACACCGCAGACAGTTCACCAGACTGGGGGAAGCCGCTGAGATCACTTTGCTAGTTTGCTTGTCCCCGTGGATTGGAAATAGGATTTAAAAGGCTATCCGATGGTATCGTGGATTACAGCACAGTTGTGTGCAATTATTCAATAAATAATTATTACCCCTATTACTACAAAAACAATGTTTTATTGCTTAAACTTATGTATTCACTATTCATTGATTCACTAATACAGGGATTTTCAACTGATTATGAACCAGGGACCACCACCCTGACTGAGAATCAACCTGGGGACCACTGTTGTGTTCCCCTTAACAGCCATTATGTATTTTATATATATATATATATATATATTATATATGGGCACATTTCCTATTCCTAATAATGGTGACTCAACCAGTCAATCTTGAACCCCTACCATGAAATGTTCTATGAGCAGGGCCTGGCTGTAAACAAGTTCTTTCTTGAGCTTAGTCCAGTTACCCTGGGTAAACATAGTACCTTTCCTTTCCCGTACAGTGTGAGGGGCATACACTTTCCCGTACAAGTCAACTGTGGAATTTCCTGACATCCAACTTTCCAGTAAATGTAAACATTAAACATTGTAAACATTGACATGTCAGTTAGAGTCACCTATTTGTGCAAATAAAGGCACTTGTCACAGCATCGGAGCCCACCGTGTGCGAGCGTCTCCGAGCGTATATACTATCACCGCTCGGCACCTGCCCAAGTTTGGGTTGGATGTGCATGTTTTTGTACTTTTTTTGTGTAACATTGACGTGTCATCATACATCACCAGGTCATTTAGTGCACTCTGTTTCACAACTTTGCATGGTCAGGGACCACATACAATACCTTCACGGACCACCAGTGGTCCACGGACCACCTGTTGAAAACCTCTGAACTAGTATACCAAAATCCATTTGAAAAAATGGCTCTCACAGTTCTTGGGTGAAATAATGATATGCGATTAAAATGTGATTAATCTAGATTAATTAACTACAAAGCCTCTGATTAATTAGATTAATTTTTTTAATCGAGTCCCAGCTCTACGTGTAATCCTTTATGTCGCAGGTCTTCGGGCTCTACATGCAGAGTGCAGTGGAGACTGTGCTTCGGCAGACTGCCCCTTTTATGAACGTGCTGCTGGCGTCTTCCGCAGCCTCGGGGGTCAGACGCACCGGGCGGTGTACGCTCCCTCGCATACCGGTTTGCCACAGCTGTCCGTGACGGAACTGGAAGTGGACGTGTTGGAGGAGATGGAGTTCACCCCAGAACTGGCAGCTCTCGTTAAAGCAGGCTGCTTCGACGAGGAAGCAGCCGGTGTTGTGCAAGGGGCCAGTGAGGCGCTCCAACGTTGAAGCACTGGGCCCTAGTGGTAAGAGGAAGGACTGCAGGCGGAGTCGTGGATCCATGAGGAGGAAACCCCGTGCAGCTGGGCTTTAACATTGAGCGCTCGGTTGCACTTCCGCATTGGACCACCAAAATGTGGCGGTCCAATGCGGAAGTAGACGTTTTGAGACGGTCCTTCCGGGTGCTTCAAAACGCCACTGAGCAACTTCCACTGACATGAATAGCGGAGGGGGCGGAGCTTCGCGCCAGATCAGTCTCTATCCTTCTTTATACTCTATGGTGTTGTGAGAGCAGTGGTGGAAAATAACTAAGTACATTTACTTTGTACTGTACTTGGGGACCTGGAGGAGGTTGCACCACCTCGCACTAAGTTCAAACATAGCCTAGTAATTGCGTAAATGGCCTTTACGTCAAGACTTATGCATTACTAAAATGTAAGCTGTTGCACCACACAAATTAGTTATGACTTATCTCTAAGTAACAACTAAATATTTACGTATGTGGCAGCACTAAGTCCTAGGAGCAGTCTACTAACTTTGTTATCATGGTTGACCGGGTTGATTTAGTCAACGCATTCATTCAATATAACGAAAGACCCCGTCCTCACCAACGCGTTTTGCAAGACCGACTATACCCGCTTGATATTTATGATGATGTTGACATATTTGCCAGATTCCGTTTTAAAAGAGACGGCATTATTATTTAAATACAATGCATTTATCATTCCTGTAAATATATCAAACAATCTTTGCAGTAAACAATGTCTGATAAATAAATAAATATCAACATCTCATAAATACATACATTGACAAGATAACGTTTACTTCCTAGTGTAGAAACCGCTCGTTTTCATTGGATCCGGGAGCTATGACGTCATTTTAATAGATTTTATACGACTTCACATTATTTTAGGAACAGTCTAGGCACTACTAGTTACGTTATGCCTTAAACAGTCGTGGTGCAACACACTTTAGTAAGCCACTAGTTACAAACTAACTAGTAGTTACTAAGCCTCTAGTAAGGACTTTACTCCACAACTTAAGACAGAACTTACGTTCTGGTGGTACGATTCAGAAATCATGACAAATCTGAAAAACCTGTTTCTGTGTCAGTGGTTCTCAAACTATTTCATGTCAAGGACCCCTAGAATTATATGTATTTGACCGCTGACCCCCATCTGAGAATATGTAGTTCCAGAGACCCCCCCCCCCCAGAAGCAAAGATTTGAGTTAAAAACATTAGCTCTGAAAGAATATATATTCAAAGATTTGCGACACATTTGAACGATTTCTCAAAAATAGCAGACCTACAAGCTCGTAAGTTCCGCGCTATATGAGCTTGTAGATCTGCTATTTTTGTGCAATTTTGTGCAATTTTGAGGTAATTGTACTTTACTGGAGTAATTCCAACTTCCAATACTTTTACTTCTACTCAGATCCAAATATTGTACTTTTACTCCACTACATGTACAGTATTTGAAAACTTTACTTACTAGTTACTTTGTGGATTTTGATTATTTATTACAAAACAAAAAATTAATAAATACACATTTCGGCCATTTTAAAATAGCAGATCTACAAGCTCACAGTGCATCATTGTGACTACTTTCTACACCACTGTGAGAGAATGTATGATGATGGCGTGACTCTCAATCTATGTATTTTATTTGCATTCCTCCTTGTTTATTGGGGTATTGATATTGATAGTAGGCGTGTCTCTTCCTCTGTGCAGATTGTGCTTCAGTAGCTGTCCTCCTCCGTTTGCTTCGTCCACTATAAGATGGGCATAATTGTTCTGATTGTCTTAATATGGCTGTTAAATAGCCTGGACTGATCACTATGTCGGAGGTCCTCAAACATTTTAATTACATGACTTTATAGCACATTTATCTCATATTATGATATGTAAATATTGAATATTACAGTTTAACCACTCTGGGGGGAACAATCACCAAAAATAGCAGATCCACAAGCTCACGTGTCGGCAACGCAACACGTGAGCTTGTAGATCATCTCTTTTTGGGGAAGAGATTTGGTGTAGATTGAAAAGAATGCAAGTACAGTGCAAGTAATAAGTATACATCTACGTGGTTATAGTGATACATCCAAATATTCTGAGCCACCGCTGGACTTGCATCACAGCACCCTAGGGTGCCCCGGCCGGCACGGCAGCACCCTATAGGGTCCCCCGGACGGCATGGCGGCACCCACTTTGGGAAACCCTGCACTTATATTTTTGTTTTTGAGTGGGGCAACCATAGGTTGCAGCACTCCAATGCCCAGCTTTTGTCTATATATATATATATATATATATATATATTTTTTTTTTTAAAGACCACTCTCAAACACAGATGTCTGCAATTCGAAAATGGCCCTCTCTACATGTTCTGATTAATTGAAAATGGTGGACCCTATTGTAAACAAGTGTAATGCTTTATGGTGTCCACAGTAACAGTCTTTGTATTGAGTTTGAAATGTATTCTGCAAACTGTTAATAAATACTTCAATCAATCAATCAATCTGTGGAAAGTATGTGTCCTCTTTCAAGTGAATGGCACAACTTCATGATCACTGGACATAATGCTCATACAGACTTCTAGATACTTTATTAGACATTTGCATAAAAGCAGAGGAATTCTTAGAGCGCAGCTTCCAGAGTCTGCCTTAAAATAGATGAATACAGATTTTTTTTTAAACAGAAAGAACATATACAGTGTATGATATATGATATGATATAGTACTTTATTGTCAGTTCACACATATACTGTATAACACAAAGAACAGGACAATTTACATACATACATAAAGACATGAGCAATATCCACCGCTTAGATTATCCTGTGGCTACTACATCTCCTGATTAAGCCTCAAGGTCGACTGGTAGACAAAGGACCTCTTTAGTCTGACCTTATTGTATGCTGGTACACCATATCTCCTTCCTGAAGGTAGCAACCTATATTCTCCATACAACACATGCTTAGTATTCGAGGTGATATTCCTTGCTAACCTTAGGATGCTGTTATCATATGTGGATGTATAAAGTTTCTGAAGTTGTTGTCCAACAATCTTTGAACAAATGTTCAGTTGTTGCAGCATGTGACTTTAGGGCTGCAGACAAACATCCATACCAGGTGGTACTACAGTACTGAAGAACACTCATAATAACAGAAGTGAAAAACAAGAGAAGAATCCGTCTACTAGCACCGAAGGATCTTAGACGGCGAAAGAAGTAGATTCTTTGTTTTGTTTTCTTACACACTGAATCAATCTGATCTTTCCATGACAATAGGTGGTCTATTACTACTCCTAGGTATTTGTACGAACATACCTGGTTGTTCGGTTCACCATGAATAGTAATGGGGGATCTGTGTATCTCTGGTGGTGTACCAAAAACAATCTCTTCTGTCTTTTTTGTGTTAATGATGAGAGCGTTGTTATCACTCCATTCAACCACCTTATTTACTCTGTGTTGGTGCAGTCCAGGATCACTGGAACTATCTAGGAGAGAAATCAAAACTGTATGATCTGAGTATTTTAGAATGTATTGGTCTGGTGTGTCAGTGCGACATTCAGACAGGCATTCCTCAATACGACAGCTGTCAGTATAGAGGGTGAAAAGTACAGCTGAGCTCACACAACCCTGGGGAGCACCAACATTAGTAGTTAATGCTGATGAGAGGGTTGTGTTCACTTTCACCCTCTGTACTCTGTTAGTAAGAAAAGAAGCATACCAGTGAATTAAGTATGGATTCAGTTCTAACTGTACCATTTTTGACACTAGTATATCAGACTGTATTGTGTTGAAAGCTGAAGAAAAGTCTAAGAATAGCACTCTCGCATGATTCTTATTTGACTTATCTAGGTGTTTTATAATTAAGTGGACCAGTGTCACAACCGCATCCTCTGTACCGCAACCCTTTTTATAGGCAAACTGACTGGGGTCGAATTTGTCTTTGGTTATACTGACAAGATGTTGTAACAGTATTCTTTCAAGTGATTTCATAATCACTGAAGTGAGAGCTATGGGTCTATAATCCTTATGTTCTTTTGGACATTGGATTTTGGGTAGTGGTTTTATGTGTGAGGTTTTCCAAGACAGGGGAATTGTGTGTGTGTCTACAGAGGTTTGGAATATTGGTTGCCACACTGGAGCCAGCTCAGATGCAAAGTGTTTGAGGAGAAAAGCACTGCATTTATCTGGCCCATTAGCTTTCCTTGTGTTAGTACACTGAAACACTTTCCTTACATCCTCTTCAGTGATGGTAATTCTGTCTGAGGGGGCAGGTGTTACAGCCTTGAGTATTTCAGTACACTTTAAGGAATTGTCCAATGATTCAAAGGTGTAGGTGGTACAAATGGAAGGGTGCATGTTTGTCTGGCCAGAAATTAACAAATACATAGTCTGAACTCCGACAAAATAGGTACTTTATATAGAACTCCAGACATCATGACTAAATGGAACATGTTAGAATTGTTTTGTTTTAACTATCAAATATGGGATGAAAAAACAATAAAAGCAAGGCAGACTGCCACATGCAGTGCCAGGTTTGGATGTGCTTGGAGTTGTGGAGCTTTGACCTCCCTACGCGTCCTACAAATGGGCCTTGAGCTTGTCTGGAGGTCCTAGCAGGGGGAGTGGAGCTACTATCAACGATGCGCCAGGCAGGGGGAAGGAAGGTCCTCTGACACCGAGCGCGGAGCTTCTGGAGTGGACACACATGGAGCGGTGAGGGAGGAAGGGGACACCCGCCTAACCAGCCAGATGCCGCTGCAGATCACCCTCACATCCAAAAGCACACACCCATCCCCCAGGTATATATGCCTCTGAATGTTCCTACCCTATCTTCCACGGTGTTATTGTCAATTTCAAAATATATAAACAATACACAAATTACATTGACCGTCTCACATACAAAGTGAAATGGAGTTTGTGCACGCATGCACGCACGCGCACACATTGATGTACGATGATAAGAGCGCCCCTCGCTTCACATGGGTGTGATTTAAAAACATATATCTATGGCTACAGTACAGCTGTTGAGAATGAGTTTGACACTAGCACAGTACAGTGAGTGCAGTAACAATTCAGACGAGTCTGATTATTGTTATCATTATTACAAGTTAGGTTGTCATAATATTCTAATGTAAAGTTAGATAAGAGAGTATCAACTGAGTCAAATACAACCCCCCTCCCCCCAGGACTGGAGTGGTTAAACCAGGCTACAAAAAAATGATGAATCTGATTAATTCAATATCCCATGGGGTAAATCCTCTTAGCAGACCTTGTATTGAATTGTACTTTTCTGATTGATTGATTGATTGATTGATTGATTGATTGATTGATTGATTGATTGATTGATTGATTAAAATGAACAGTTTGTAGAATGGGTACAGTTCAAACGAAGGTACAGGTGACGTCAATATACAGAATCTGTTACGAGGGTAAACCCAGAAAAAGCACTATTAAATAATAAAGACTTGTTAATACATCAGGGTCGTCTAATTTCAATTCATCAGAACATTTAAAGAGTAAAGACATACAAATATACACTTCTATGAAAAAGGGAAAAAAGTCAATCAATCAATCAATCAATCAATCAAACCCTTTGAGGTTAATTTGGTAGAATCTTCCCTGTGCTTGAGTCTGTAATGAAAAGGAGCCACCAGCAGGTGGCATCACGTTCACGGTGAATCTTTGAAACTGTCATCGATGACCCGGAACTCTATTGCATTGTTGTTGTTTGGTGGCTCCGTCTTTTGAGCTAATTTAGAACTTCCTGTCTGAGAGCTAGCTAATTTAAGACATCCGGTTGCCTTCAGAATAAAATAAGGTTATTTAATTAATAATTATTACATTACATTATTAGTATTATTATTACATTACAGTTATTGTAAAGACACACATTATGTTTCTGTGTAAAAATAAGTAATTAAATAACATCAAAAAGTTATCTAAATGGATAAATGCTATTCACTGGAGTGAATATTCTATTATATTCTAAAAACGACTTATAAATCCTAAAGCCTTGTTTATACTTCACTGTGCAACGGTCCTATGCTGGACAATAGCAGATATGCAAACTCACAGCACATCTCATTCAAGACACTGAACTTGCAGATCTGCCATTTTTGAACACACTATAAAGTTAACCATTTATCATGCTGCTCTACGTGGCACTGCATTCTGTGACATTAAATCAAATGGCATTTTCCACTCTATGACACTACTGTTCTACATTTTTGTCTAATAAAATAGGCTATTAATTTAATCAATCAAACTGCATTAACTAACAGAGATACTACTAACCAAGCTATCCATGTCAACATGCTCTATAGGAGTCTCAATAACAGGTATAAGTAACGTTTAATGTTTAGTAATGTTTAATGTAGCAGAAGAGGCCATTCATTGAACAGAGTTTTGCACAATTTTAACATCCCAGATCGATTGAAATATGAATCTACTGTGCTGTGCTACACCATGATATATTAAGAGTACAATAACATTCCATTGTGAATAAAAACCTATTAACCACAGTGTAATGCTAAAGGTTTCATCACAGGGCTGTCTGCTTCATGTAATATCATTAAAAGTGTTGTTGGTGACAGTTATATGAGTTGGAAGCATTAAGACCCATTTTAACCCTCAATGGCTTCCTTTCTGACAAATAACGTTATTGTAAAAAAAAAAAAAAGATTCACGGATTTCACGCGTTCATATGTAGCTATTTTGCATTAGAAGCGGATGGGACCAAGGGACCCGGATGTAACGTAAGAGGACTACAATAGATTCGCGGTTAAATCTCGCGGGCGTGGCCTCACACCGGAAGGAAGTGCCGCCGCCCTCAAATACGGAAGAGACGCGTGGAGGTAGGTTTGGTCAGTGTTTGTTTGGAACGTGCCACGTCACCATCGCGGGTCCGTCTTCGGAGCAAGTAAGTGATTAAATGTTATTTAATACTTAACGCTGTTGTTGTTTGTGTGTTCAAACGTCTATCACTTGAAGTTACTTGTTATGATGTTTATATATGATGTTTGTACGAAACTGTAAAACAGTGTTTCAGTAGCCGAATGGTTAGTGT
The DNA here is from genome assembly GCF_964188405.1 of Protomyctophum parallelum. Classification (NCBI taxonomy): domain Eukaryota; kingdom Metazoa; phylum Chordata; class Actinopteri; order Myctophiformes; family Myctophidae; genus Protomyctophum; species Protomyctophum parallelum. Next base: position 40,786,780 of record NC_139701.1, on the reverse strand, counting down.
CGAAGGTTTATAAACAACTATGCCCGGCCTCAATGTTTACTAACCGTCGACAGTACCCACTCGACTACCGAAACACGGCTTTAAAGAGTAGTATTTACATATCTAAACACAACAAGTAACTTCAAAAGTGATAACATGTTTGAGCCACGGACCACCATTTCACATTAATAGACTCTCACAATGGTGGTCAGTGGCTCAAATGGGTCTGAGAGACTAGATGGCCTCAAATGGTGGTCCGTGGCTCAAACGCTGAATAAATAATCGACTAGAGGTGAAAATAGTATTGTTTGGTAGGTAAAAGGACAAACATTCTGTGAAAATTGGCACGAAGCAACAAACATTCTTTGAAATTGGTGGGAAACGATCCCGGGCACTCATGTTAACAAAGCTCAGTCACTAACCACTATGCTACAATCAGCATTATATAATCAAAGGATCAAAAGTAGCAATCTTCTACATTCTCTAATTGTGTAGTTTTTTTGGAAATTAAGCAGATGCTTAACAACAATTGAACTATTGAGAGTGTAAAGATCTACTATTGGGGTCAATTTGGTTACCTAAATTAAATTGCGCTGTATTGTGACAGTAATCATTGCTATAGTGTGTGTTCAGTAACAGTGTTAAATAGCTCTATAGTGTGACAGTAATCATTGCTATAGTGTGTGTTCAGTAACCGTGTTAAATAGCTCTATATTGTGACAGTAATCATTGCTATAGTGTGTGTGTTCAGTAACAGTGTTAAATAGCTCTATATTGTGACAGTAATCATTGCTATAGTGTGTGTTCAGTAACAGTGTTAAATAGCTCTATATTGTGACAGTAATCATTGCTATAGTGTGTGTTCAGTAACAGTGTTAAATAGCTCTATAGTGTGACAGTAATCATTGCTATAGTGTGTGTTCAGTAACTTGCAACACAGCAGCCAAGTATATGCAGAACACATATACACGCATTTGACATAACACAAACAACAAGACAATTTACATACATAAAGACATGAAGAAAAGAGCAATATCCACCGCTTAGATTATCCTGTGGCTACTACAACTCCTGATTAAACCCTTTTCTATTTATTAAAGAGCTGGAGAGACAGGAATATTCCTGTTACTGAACACACACTATAGCAATTATTACTGTCACAATAACTTTGTACTTTTGCTACTGATGTTTGTGTGCAACATTTGAGCTGGTGTCAAGTCACCTTAATTCAAGTGATAGATTATATACAGGGGCATGCCATATGGTCTACCTGCACAGCCTTTGTGATTACTGGTAGATCACGATGTACCTTTTGGGCACCCCTGCAATACAGGATTCCTGTCCAGAATTGTTTTTTATTAAATATAGAGGGTTTAAGTGTAGGGTTTGTCATGTTGGTGTTCTCTATAACTTTTCGTCCTGGGCATGACGTTAAACTGTCCAGTGTAACTCCAAGTTACATGGGGTGGGTATGGTTTGAGAGTTTGTGATGCTCAGTTCTTTTTTTGCGTCTCGGTTCCTCAGGTGGAAGCTGCATAGTTGGGTTTTTGATGGGTTGGGTTTCAAGTGGCTGGTCGTTTGTTTAGATATTGAAAAGGAGGGGGGCGAGCGCGCTACCTTGTGGGAGGCCGTTCTTTTCGGCTTTCCATTTACTCCTCTGGTCATTTAACTGAACATAGAAGCGCCTGTTGTTGAGGAGGCTTTTCCTGACCATTGTGCGGTGTTGGACAGTGTCGTAGGCAGCAGAGAGATCTCTGAATGCTGCTCCAGTTATTTGTTTCCCCTCAAACCCATCCTCAATGTGTTGGGTGAGGTTGAGCTCTGTCCAGCACAGGAGCGGCTGGGACGGAAACCAGCTTGGTCTTTAGTCAGCTTGGTATCTATGAGTGGCAACAAGGCGTTGGAGTAGCAGCTTCTCATATAGCCTTGTAGGTGATGCAGAGGGAAATGGGTCGGTAGCTCTTTGTGGATAATGGGTCTATGCCAGGTTTAGGGATTGCAACCACGTTGGCCTTTTCCCAGACAGAAGGGATGGTTTTCTGTGCTATGCATGTGTTCAGCATCCCCACAAGCCAGGTCTTTGCATTGGGTCCCAGGTGCTGTAACATTTCTGCCAGTAGGTCATCAATCCCTGCTGCTTTTCCGGGTTTCAACTTTCCCATTGCAGTTTCAAGTTCTTCTAGGTCGAAGGGTTTGGTTTGAGGGCTGGCTGATTGTGGTTGGTCTGATACCACTGTGCGATGGTATTCTCCTGTGGGTCGGTGGCGGTCTTGGTCACAACTGGTGGCCAACAGTTGTAACCAACACCGCCACCGACCCACATAGAATACCATCGCACAGTGGTATCAGACCAACCACAATCAGCCAGCCCTCAAACCAAACCCTTCGACTTAGAAGAACGTGAAACTGCAATGGGAAAGTTGAAACCCGGAAAAGCAGCAGGGATTGATGGCATACTGGCAGAAATGATACAGCACCTGGGACCTATCGCAAGGACCTGGCTTGTGGGGATGCTGAACACACGCATAGCACAGAAAACCATCCCTTCTGTTTGGAAAAAGGCTGGAGTAGTTGCAATCCCTAAACCTGGCAAAGACCCATTATCCCCGAAGAGCTACCGACCCATTTCCCTCCTCTGCATCACCTACAAGCTCTATGAGAGGCACTACAATTTCTGAACAGACTATATTTACATCAATATGTCTGGGTCCCCACCTACTCACTCAGGGTTGACGTGTCACACCTGCAGTGATGGGAGGGGCACCAAAATGTGGTATTTTGATTGTTTAATGGGGGCACTCCCTTAGTATAAAAGTGTATGTTTTGTGTACACATGACCTGATGAAGATCAAATGGATCGAAACGCTGTCAGTATTTCAACAAAGAACGTCTTTCTTATACCTGTGGTGTGCGGGCTCCATCCAATACCTACACCAGTTGTGATGCAACAGAGTTTGCTGTGACCGTTGTGAATTATGGGTGGTGTGGTTTTTGCCAAGACGGTGGATTGTGGCCCATGCCTTCCTGCTGTTATTTGACATGTTGGTGTTCTCTATATCTTTTCGTCCTGGGCATGACGTTAAACTGTTCCGTTCGAGAGGACCAGCGACCCTCGAATGTAAACGGCCACGAAAGGAAATTATGTGTGTGTGAGGTGTTCTCTATAGGTTGGGTTTCAGGTGGTTGTATTGTAGTAGCTTGACATTTCTTGGAGGGCACTTTCAAGGACAGACTCAATCTTCTGGAAGTCTGCTTGTTGGGTCGTAATGCAGAGGTTGTCGGCGTAGATGAAACGCTGGCATTAGGCATTGGGTAGTGGCTGGTCGTTTGTGTAGATATTGAAAAGGAGGGGGGCGAGCACGCTACCTTGTTGGAGGCCGTTCTTTTGGGCTTTCCATTTACTCCTCTGGTCATTTAACTGGACATAGAAGCGCCTGTTGTTGAGGAGGCTTTTCCTGACCATTGTGCGGTGTTGGACAGTGTCGTAGGCAGCAGAGAGATCTCTGAATGCTGCTCCAGTTATTTGTTTCCCCTCAAACCCATCCTCAATGTGTTGGGTGAGGTTGAGCTCTGTCCAGCACAGGAGCGGTTGGGACGGAAACCAGCTTGGTCTTTAGTCAGCTTGGTATCTATGAGTGGCAACAAGGCGTTGGAGTAGCAGCTTCTCATATAGCCTTGTAGGTGATGCAGAGGGAAATGGGTCGGTAGCTCTTTGTGGATAATGGGTCTTTGCCAGGTTTAGGGATTGCAACCACTTTGGCCTTTTCCCAGACAGAAGGGATGGTTTTCTGTGCTATGCATGTGTTCAGCATCCCCACAAGCCAGGTCTTTGCGTTGGGTCCCAGGTGCTGTAACATTTCTGCCAGTAGGTCATCAATCCCTGCTGCTTTTCCGGGTTTCAACTTTCCCATTGCAGTTTCAAGTTCTTCTAGGTCGAAGGGTTTGGTTTGAGGGCTGGCTGATAGTGGTTTGGTCTGATACCACTGTGCGATGGTATTCTCCTGTGGGTCGGTGGCGGTCTTGGTCACAACTGGTGGCCAACAGTTGTAACCAACACCGCCACCGACCCACATAGAATACCATCGCACAGTGGTATCAGACCAACCACAATCAGCCAGCCCTCAAACCAAACCCTTCGACTTAGAAGAACGTGAAACTGCAATGGGAAAGTTGAAACCCGGAAAAGCAGCAGGGATTGATGGCATACTGGCAGAAATGATACAGCACCTGGGACCTATCGCAAGGACCTGGCTTGTGGGGATGCTGAACACATGCATAGCACAGAAAACCATCCCTTCTGTTTGGAAAAAGGCTGGAGTAGTTGCAATCCCTAAACCTGGCAAAGACCCATTATCCCCGAAGAGCTACCGACCCATTTCCCTCCTCTGCATCACCTACAAGCTCTATGAGAGGCACTACAATTTCTGAACAGACTATATTTACATCAATATGTCTGGGTCCCCACCTACTCACTCAGGGTTGACGTGTCACACCTGCAGTGATGGGAGGGGCACCAAAATGTGGTATTTTGATTGTTTAATGGGGGCACTCCCTTAGTATAAAAGTGTATGTTTTGTGTACACATGACCTGATGAAGATCAAATGGATCGAAACGCTGTCAGTATTTCAACAAAGAACGTCTTTCTTATACCTGTGGTGTGCGGGCTCCATCCAATACCTACACCAGTTGTGATGCAACAGAGTTTGCTGTGACCGTTGTGAATTATGGGTGGTGTGGTTTTTGCCAAGACGGTGGATTGTGGCCCATGCCTTCCTGCTGTTATTTGACATGTTGGTGTTCTCTATATCTTTTCGTCCTGGGCATGACGTTAAACTGTTCCGTTCGAGAGGACCAGCGACCCTCGAATGTAAACGGCCACGAAAGGAAATTATGTGTGTGTGAGGTGTTCTCTATAGGTTGGGTTTCAGGTGGTTGTATTGTAGTAGCTTGACATTTCTTGGAGGGCACTTTCAAGGACAGACTCAATCTTCTGGAAGTCTGCTTGTTGGGTCGTAATGCAGAGGTTGTCGGCGTAGATGAAACGCTGGCATTAGGCATTGGGTAGTGGCTGGTCGTTTGTGTAGATATTGAAAAGGAGGGGGGCGAGCACGCTACCTTGTTGGAGGCCGTTCTTTTGGGCTTTCCATTTACTCCTCTGGTCATTTAACTGGACATAGAAGCGCCTGTTGTTGAGGAGGCTTTTCCTGACCATTGTGCGGTGTTGGACAGTATCGTAGGCAGCAGAGAGATCTCTGAATGCTGCTCCAGTTATTTGTTTCCCCTCAAACCCATCCTCAATGTGTTGGGTGAGGTTGAGCTCTGTCCAGCACAGGAGCGGCTGGGACGGAAACCAGCTTGGTCTTTAGTCAGCTTGGTATCTATGAGTGGCAACAAGGCGTTGGAGTAGCAGCTTCTCATATAGCCTTGTAGGTGATGCAGAGGGAAATGGGTCGGTAGCTCTTTGTGGATAATGGGTCTTTGCCAGGTTTAGGGATTGCAACCACTTTGGCCTTTTCCCAGACAGAAGGGATGGTTTTCTGTGCTATGCATGTGTTCAGCATCCCCACAAGCCAGGTCTTTGCGTTGGGTCCCAGGTGCTGTAACATTTCTGCCAGTAGGTCATCAATCCCTGCTGCTTTTCCGGGTTTCAACTTTCCCATTGCAGTTTCAAGTTCTTCTAGGTCGAAGGGTTTGGTTTGAGGGCTGGCTGATTGTGGTTGGTCTGATACCACTGTGCGATGGTATTCTCCTGTGGGTCGTGGCGGTGTTGGTTACGACTGTTGGCCACCAGTTGTGATGCAACAGAGTTCGCTGTGACCGTTGTGAATTATGGGTGGCTCCCTGAGGTCCTTGATCGCCATTGGGTCCAACAGTGGTCATTGAAGCGTGCACACACATGCACACATGCACCTACACACACAGGGGCACATGCGTATGCACACCTGGACCTTTAAATGAACAACAACACAAAAACTAAGGCACTGGTGTCGGACTTCTGGTTTACCGGAACGGGGTTCAACTCCCTGCAGTGCCCTGCTCAATGTGTTGTATTTCATTCATTGGTCCATGGTCTCAGGTCATTGAGCGGCGCGCTATAGTGTGCGATTCTTCATCATTGTTGAGGATTTTTTAAAGGTGAAAATCAAGGAAAAGCAAAAGGCTATAGTCCATGGTCACGGACCGCATACTGGTCAAGGTCATTTATACTGGTGAAGATCATTTACTAGTCTTCTAAAGGTCATTTATACTGGTGAAGATCATTTACTAGTCTTCTAAAGGTCATTTATACTGGTCAAGGTCAATTACTAGTCTCATGAAGGTAACTTATACTGGTCACAGTCATATACTGGTCACGGTCATTTCTACTGGTGAAGGTCATTTATACTGGTCAAGGTCATTTGTACTTGTCAAGGTCATTTATACTGGTCAAGGTCATTTACTAGTCTTATTGAAGGTAATTTATACTGCTCAAGGTCATTGATATTGGTCAAGGTCATTAAGTGGCACGCTATAGTGCGCGATTCTTCATCATTGTTGAGGATTTGAAAAAAGGTTAAATTGCAGAAAAGCGAAAGGCTAAAGTCCATGGTCACGGAGGGCATACTATAGTATGTTGTTTTTCTTTTTTTTGGTGGTGTGCGGGCTCCATCCAATAACTACACCAGTTGTGATGCAATAGAGTTTGCTGTGACCGTTGTGAATTATGGGTGGTGTGGTCTTTGCCAAGACGGTGGATTGTGGCCCATGCCTTCCTGCTGTTATTTGTCATGTTGGTGTTCTCTATATCTTTTCGTCCTGGGCATGACGTTAAACTGTTCCGTTCGAGAGGACCGGCGACCCTCGAATGTAAACAGGTGTTGGGACAGGGTCAGGTGTTGTCTTGATGCATCCTATGATGATGCCACAGGTGTCATTTAGGGCTGTGTCGACCAATTTGGTGTGACGGGATAGGCTTGTAGGTGATGCAGAGGAGGGAAATGGGTCGGTAGCTCTTTGGGGATAATGGGTCTTTGCCAGGTTTAGGGATTGCAACCACTTTGGCCTTTTTCCAGACAGAAGGGATGGTTTTCTGTGCTATGCATGTGTTCAGCATCCCCACAAGCCAGGTCTTTCCGTTAGGTCCCAGGTGCTGTATCATTTCTGCTAGTAGGTCATCAATCCCTGCTGCTTTTCCGGGTTTCAACTTTCCCATTGCAGTTTCACGTTCTTCTAGGTCGAAGGGTTTGGTTTGAAGGCTGGCTGATTGTGGTTGGTCTGATACCACTGTGCGATGGTATTCTCCTGTGGGTTGGTGGCGGTCTTGGTCACAACTGGTGGCCAACAGTTGTAACCAACACCGCCACCGACCCACATAGAATACCATCGCACAGTGGTATCAGACCAACCATAATCAGCCATCACTCAAACCAAACCCTTCGACCTAGAAGAACTTGAAACTGCAATGGGAAAGTTGAAACCCGGAAAAGCAGCAGGGATTGATGACCTACTGGCAGAAATGATACAGCACCTGGGACCTAACTCAAGGCCCTGGCTTGTGGGGATGCTGAACACATGCACAGCACAGAAAACCACCCCTTCTGTCTGGAAAAAGGCCAAAGTGGTTGCAATCCCTAAACCTGGCAAAGACCCATTATCCCCGAAGAGCTACCGACCCATTTCCCTCCTCTGCATCACGTCTTTCTTATACCTGTGGTGTGCGGGCTCCATCCAATACCTACACTAGTTGTGATGCAACAGAATTTGCTGTGACCGTTGTGAATTATGGGTGGTGTGGTCTTTGCCAAGACGGTGGATTGTGGCCCATGCCTTCCTGCTGTTATTTGTCATTTGTCATTATGGTGTTCTCTATATCTTTTCGTCCTGGGCATGACGTTAAACTGTTCCGTTCGAGAGGACCAGCGACCCTCGAATGTAAACGGCCACGAAAGGAAATTATGTGTGTGTGAGGTGTTCTCTATAGGTTGGGTTTCAGGTGGTTGTATTGTAGTAGCTTGACATTTCTTGGAGGGCACTTTCAAGGACAGACTCAATCTTCTGGAAGTCTGCTTGTTGGGTCGTAATGCAGAGGTTGTCGGCGTAGATGAAACGCTGGCATTAGGCATTGGGTAGTGGCTGGTCGTTTGTGTAGATATTGAAAAGGAGGGGGGCGAGCACGCTACCTTGTTGGAGGCCGTTCTTTTGGGCTTTCCATTTACTCCTCTGGTCATTTAACTGGACATAGAAGCGCCTGTTGTTGAGGAGGCTTTTCCTGACCATTGTGCGGTGTTGGACAGTGTCGTAGGCAGCAGAGAGATCTCTGAATGCTGCTCCAGTTATTTGTTTCCCCTCAAACCCATCCTCAATGTGTTGGGTGAGGTTGAGCTCTGTCCAGCACAGGAGCGGTTGGGACGGAAACCAGCTTGGTCTTTAGTCAGCTTGGTATCTATGAGTGGCAACAAGGCGTTGGAGTAGCAGCTTCTCATATAGCCTTGTAGGTGATGCAGAGGGAAATGGGTCGGTAGCTCTTTGTGGATAATGGGTCTTTGCCAGGTTTAGGGATTGCAACCACTTTGGCCTTTTCCCAGACAGAAGGGATGGTTTTCTGTGCTATGCATGTGTTCAGCATCCCCACAAGCCAGGTCTTTGCGTTGGGTCCCAGGTGCTGTAACATTTCTGCCAGTAGGTCATCAATCCCTGCTGCTTTTCCGGGTTTCAACTTTCCCATTGCAGTTTCAAGTTCTTCTAGGTCGAAGGGTTTGGTTTGAGGGCTGGCTGATAGTGGTTTGGTCTGATACCACTGTGCGATGGTATTCTCCTGTGGGTCGGTGGCGGTCTTGGTCACAACTGGTGGCCAACAGTTGTAACCAACACCGCCACCGACCCACATAGAATACCATCGCACAGTGGTATCAGACCAACCACAATCAGCCAGCCCTCAAACCAAACCCTTCGACTTAGAAGAACGTGAAACTGCAATGGGAAAGTTGAAACCCGGAAAAGCAGCAGGGATTGATGGCATACTGGCAGAAATGATACAGCACCTGGGACCTATCGCAAGGACCTGGCTTGTGGGGATGCTGAACACATGCATAGCACAGAAAACCATCCCTTCTGTTTGGAAAAAGGCTGGAGTAGTTGCAATCCCTAAACCTGGCAAAGACCCATTATCCCCGAAGAGCTACCGACCCATTTCCCTCCTCTGCATCACCTACAAGCTCTATGAGAGGCACTACAATTTCTGAACAGACTATATTTACATCAATATGTCTGGGTCCCCACCTACTCACTCAGGGTTGACGTGTCACACCTGCAGTGATGGGAGGGGCACCAAAATGTGGTATTTTGATTGTTTAATGGGGGCACTCCCTTAGTATAAAAGTGTATGTTTTGTGTACACATGACCTGATGAAGATCAAATGGATCGAAACGCTGTCAGTATTTCAACAAAGAACGTCTTTCTTATACCTGTGGTGTGCGGGCTCCATCCAATACCTACACCAGTTGTGATGCAACAGAGTTTGCTGTGACCGTTGTGAATTATGGGTGGTGTGGTTTTTGCCAAGACGGTGGATTGTGGCCCATGCCTTCCTGCTGTTATTTGACATGTTGGTGTTCTCTATATCTTTTCGTCCTGGGCATGACGTTAAACTGTTCCGTTCGAGAGGACCAGCGACCCTCGAATGTAAACGGCCACGAAAGGAAATTATGTGTGTGTGAGGTGTTCTCTATAGGTTGGGTTTCAGGTGGTTGTATTGTAGTAGCTTGACATTTCTTGGAGGGCACTTTCAAGGACAGACTCAATCTTCTGGAAGTCTGCTTGTTGGGTCGTAATGCAGAGGTTGTCGGCGTAGATGAAACGCTGGCATTAGGCATTGGGTAGTGGCTGGTCGTTTGTGTAGATATTGAAAAGGAGGGGGGCGAGCACGCTACCTTGTTGGAGGCCGTTCTTTTGGGCTTTCCATTTACTCCTCTGGTCATTTAACTGGACATAGAAGCGCCTGTTGTTGAGGAGGCTTTTCCTGACCATTGTGCGGTGTTGGACAGTATCGTAGGCAGCAGAGAGATCTCTGAATGCTGCTCCAGTTATTTGTTTCCCCTCAAACCCATCCTCAATGTGTTGGGTGAGGTTGAGCTCTGTCCAGCACAGGAGCGGCTGGGACGGAAACCAGCTTGGTCTTTAGTCAGCTTGGTATCTATGAGTGGCAACAAGGCGTTGGAGTAGCAGCTTCTCATATAGCCTTGTAGGTGATGCAGAGGGAAATGGGTCGGTAGCTCTTTGTGGATAATGGGTCTTTGCCAGGTTTAGGGATTGCAACCACTTTGGCCTTTTCCCAGACAGAAGGGATGGTTTTCTGTGCTATGCATGTGTTCAGCATCCCCACAAGCCAGGTCTTTGCGTTGGGTCCCAGGTGCTGTAACATTTCTGCCAGTAGGTCATCAATCCCTGCTGCTTTTCCGGGTTTCAACTTTCCCATTGCAGTTTCAAGTTCTTCTAGGTCGAAGGGTTTGGTTTGAGGGCTGGCTGATTGTGGTTGGTCTGATACCACTGTGCGATGGTATTCTCCTGTGGGTCGGTGGCGGTCTTGGTCACAACTGGTGGCCAACAGTTGTAACCAACACCGCCACCGACCCACATAGAATACCATCGCACAGTGGTATCAGACCAACCACAATCAGCCAGCCCTCAAACCAAACCCTTCGACTTAGAAGAACGTGAAACTGCAATGGGAAAGTTGAAACCCGGAAAAGCAGCAGGGATTGATGGCATACTTGCAGAAATGATACAGCACCTGGGACCTATCGCAAGGACCTGGCTTGTGGGGATGCTGAACACATGCATAGCACAGAAAACCATCCCTTCTGTTTGGAAAAAGGCTGGAGTAGTTGCAATCCCTAAACCTGGCAAAGACCCATTATCCCCGAAGAGCTACCGACCCATTTCCCTCCTCGGCATCACGTCTTTCTTATACCTGTGGTGTGCGGGCTCCATCCAATACCTACACCAGTTGTGATGCAACAGAGTTTGCTGTGACCGTTGTGAATTATGGGTGGTGTGGTCTTTGCCAAGACGGTGGATTGTGGCCCATGCCTTCCTGCTGTTATTTGTCATTATGGTGTTCTCTATATCTTTTCGTCCTGGGCATGACGTTAAACTGTTCCGTTCGAGAGGACCGGCGACCCTCGAATGTAAACGGCCACGAAAGGAAACTGTGTGTGTGAGGTGTTCTCTATCATTTCATTCCAGACTTCACTGTCTATCTCCTGTGTTTTCCATTCATCTTGAGCGTTACACAGTCGTCTGATGTGCGGGGGGAGGTGCCGGCTAGCGCATAAAGGCACGGACGGGACAGGTGTTGTCTTGACCCATCCCGTGATGATGCGACAGGTGTCATTTAGGGCTGTGTCGACCAATTTGGTGTGACGTGATCGGCTCCAGCTTGAGCAGGCATACTCTGCTGTAGAGAAAGACAGGGCCATGGCAGTTGCACGGATTGTTTGTGGGTCTGCGCCCCACTTGGGAGTTCACTAGTTTTCACAGGATGTTATTGTGGGTGTTGACCGTGGCTTTTGTGTTCTCCAGGTGTTTTTTTGAAGAAGAGTGTCCTGTCCAGTGTAACTCCAAGATACATGGGGTGGGTATGGTTGGAGAGTTTGTGACCATCCCAAGTGACGCTCAGTTCTTTTCTCGCGTCTCGGTTCCTCAGGTGGAAGCTGCATAGTTGGGTTTGTGTGTCTTTCTTTTTCTGTCTTTCTTTCTTAGGACGGAGATCAAGGTAGACGCCATAGGAAGGCTCAACACTAGCCGATGCCCCTAGAGATCCATCCCAAAGCTTCCCTCAGGGAGCACAGCAAGCCAGCTAGCCAGCAAGCCTGCCCAGTCAGCCAACGCAGCCAGTCAGCTCCGCCAGTCAGCCAGTGTAGAAAGTCAGGCTGCCAAGCCAGAGCATATCAGCCCTTGCAGTCAGCCATTGCAGCCATACCAGCCTTGCTCAGTCAGCTCAGCCAGGCCTCTCTTGAGGCCTGGCTCTCTGTCTGCCTGGCCCGGTCTGCCCTGCCCTGCCTTGCAGCAACAGAACCAGCCTTTCTGGAAAGCCAGCCAGCTCAGAATGCGAGCTGAGCAAGCCAGTGCAGCAGCAAGCCCAGACTAGGTTACCGCAGCCTTACTGTGCAGCCACAGCCACTCAGTCTAGACCAGCAGGAGCTGGCCAGGCTCCAACCCTTGCAGCGCAGCCTTAGGCCGGACAGTCCCCCTGCCTGCACTTTGTTGCCTTCCTGGCCTGTCTGCCTGCCTAGGCGCCTCGGTCTTCCTGTCTGTCTGCCTTGGCCTGCCAGTCTGAAACTGGTTTAGACTAACTGCGTGCTTGCCAGCTGCGCTGGCTTGCTGAGCTCGTATTCTGAGCTGGCTGGCTTGCCAGCAAGGCTGGTTCTGTTGCTGCAAGGCAGGGCGGGGCAGACCGGGCCAGGCAGACAGAGAGCCAGGCCTCGAGAGAGGCCTGGCTGAGCTGACTGAGCAAGGCTGGTATGGCTACAATGGTTGACTGCAAGGGCTGATGTGCGCTGGCTTGGCAGCCTGACTTTCTACACTGGCTGACTGGCGGAGCTGGCTGGCTGCGTTGGCTGACTGGGCGGGCTTGCTGGCTAGCTGGCTTGCTGGACTCCCTGAGGGAAGCTTTGGGATGGATCTCTAGGGGCATCGGCTTGTGTTGAGCCTTCCAACGGCGTCTACCTTGATCTTCGTCCTAAGAAAGAAAGACAGAAAAAGAAACACACACACAAACTCAACTATGCAGCTTCCACATGAGGAAGGCAGGCAGGCACGCAGGCAGGCACAAGCTGCCTGCGTGCTTGCTTCGCCCTCCAGTTGCTGCTCCAGTTATTTGTTTTCCCTCAAACCCATCCTCAATGTGTTGGGTGAGGTTGAGCTCTGTCCAGCACAGGACGGGACGGAAACCAGCTTGGTCTTTAGTCAGCTTGGTGTCTATGAGTGGTATGAGGCGTTGGAGTAGCAGCCTCTCTTGTAGGTGATGCAGAGGAGGGAAATGGGTCGGTAGCTCTTTGAGGATGATGGGTCTTTGCCAGGTTTGGGGATTGCAACCACTTTGGCTTTTCTCCAGACAGAAGGGATGGTTTTCTGTGCCATGCATGTGTTCAGCATCCCCACGAGCCAGGTCTTTGCGTTAGGTTCCAGGTGCTGTATAATTTCTGCCAGTATGTCATCAATCCCTGCTGCTTTTCCGGGTTTCAACTTTCCCATTGCAGTTTTGAGTTCTTCTAGGTCGAAGGGTTTGGTTTGAGGGCTGGCTGATTGTGGTTGGTCTGATACCACTGTGCGATGGTATTCTCCTGTGGGTCGTGGCGGTGTTGGTTACGACTGTTGGCCACCAGTTGTGATGCAACAGAGTTCGCTGTGACCGTTGTGAATTATGGGTGGCTCCCTGAGGTCCTTGATCGCCATTGGGTCCAACAGTGGTCATTGAAGCGTGCACACACATGCACACATGCACCTACACACACAGGGGCACATGCGTATGCACACCTGGACCTTTAAATGAACAACAACACAAAAACTAAGGCACTGGTGTCGGACTTCTGGTTTACCGGAACGGGGTTCAACTCCCTGCAGTGCCCTGCTCAATGTGTTGTATTTCATTCATTGGTCCATGGTCTCAGGTCATTGAGCGGCGCGCTATAGTGTGCGATTCTTCATCATTGTTGAGGATTTTTTAAAGGTGAAAATCAAGGAAAAGCAAAAGGCTATAGTCCATGGTCACGGACCGCATACTGGTCAAGGTCATTTATACTGGTGAAGATCATTTACTAGTCTTCTAAAGGTCATTTATACTGGTGAAGATCATTTACTAGTCTTCTAAAGGTCATTTATACTGGTCAAGGTCAATTACTAGTCTCATGAAGGTAACTTATACTGGTCACAGTCATATACTGGTCACGGTCATTTCTACTGGTGAAGGTCATTTATACTGGTCAAGGTCATTTGTACTTGTCAAGGTCATTTATACTGGTCAAGGTCATTTACTAGTCTTATTGAAGGTAATTTATACTGCTCAAGGTCATTGATATTGGTCAAGGTCATTAAGTGGCACGCTATAGTGCGCGATTCTTCATCATTGTTGAGGATTTGAAAAAAGGTTAAATTGCAGAAAAGCGAAAGGCTAAAGTCCATGGTCACGGAGGGCATACTATAGTATGTTGTTTTTCTTTTTTTTGGTGGTGTGCGGGCTCCATCCAATAACTACACCAGTTGTGATGCAATAGAGTTTGCTGTGACCGTTGTGAATTATGGGTGGTGTGGTCTTTGCCAAGACGGTGGATTGTGGCCCATGCCTTCCTGCTGTTATTTGTCATGTTGGTGTTCTCTATATCTTTTCGTCCTGGGCATGACGTTAAACTGTTCCGTTCGAGAGGACCGGCGACCCTCGAATGTAAACAGGTGTTGGGACAGGGTCAGGTGTTGTCTTGATGCATCCTATGATGATGCCACAGGTGTCATTTAGGGCTGTGTCGACCAATTTGGTGTGACGGGATAGGCTTGTAGGTGATGCAGAGGAGGGAAATGGGTCGGTAGCTCTTTGGGGATAATGGGTCTTTGCCAGGTTTAGGGATTGCAACCACTTTGGCCTTTTTCCAGACAGAAGGGATGGTTTTCTGTGCTATGCATGTGTTCAGCATCCCCACAAGCCAGGTCTTTCCGTTAGGTCCCAGGTGCTGTATCATTTCTGCTAGTAGGTCATCAATCCCTGCTGCTTTTCCGGGTTTCAACTTTCCCATTGCAGTTTCACGTTCTTCTAGGTCGAAGGGTTTGGTTTGAAGGCTGGCTGATTGTGGTTGGTCTGATACCACTGTGCGATGGTATTCTCCTGTGGGTCGGTGGCGGTCTTGGTCACAACTGGTGGCCAACAGTTGTAACCAACACCGCCACCGACCCACATAGAATACCATCGCACAGTGGTATCAGACCAACCACAATCAGCCAGCCCTCAAACCAAACCCTTCGACTTAGAAGAACGTGAAACTGCAATGGGAAAGTTGAAACCCGGAAAAGCAGCAGGGATTGATGGCATACTTGCAGAAATGATACAGCACCTGGGACCTATCGCAAGGACCTGGCTTGTGGGGATGCTGAACACATGCATAGCACAGAAAACCATCCCTTCTGTTTGGAAAAAGGCTGGAGTAGTTGCAATCCCTAAACCTGGCAAAGACCCATTATCCCCGAAGAGCTACCGACCCATTTCCCTCCTCGGCATCACGTCTTTCTTATACCTGTGGTGTGCGGGCTCCATCCAATACCTACACCAGTTGTGATGCAACAGAGTTTGCTGTGACCGTTGTGAATTATGGGTGGTGTGGTCTTTGCCAAGACGGTGGATTGTGGCCCATGCCTTCCTGCTGTTATTTGTCATTATGGTGTTCTCTATATCTTTTCGTCCTGGGCATGACGTTAAACTGTTCCGTTCGAGAGGACCGGCGACCCTCGAATGTAAACGGCCACGAAAGGAAACTGTGTGTGTGAGGTGTTCTCTATCATTTCATTCCAGACTTCACTGTCTATCTCCTGTGTTTTCCATTCATCTTGAGCGTTACACAGTCGTCTGATGTGCGGGGGGAGGTGCCGGCTAGCGCATAAAGGCACGGACGGGACAGGTGTTGTCTTGACCCATCCCGTGATGATGCGACAGGTGTCATTTAGGGCTGTGTCGACCAATTTGGTGTGACGTGATCGGCTCCAGCTTGAGCAGGCATACTCTGCTGTAGAGAAAGACAGGGCCATGGCAGTTGCACGGATTGTTTGTGGGTCTGCGCCCCACTTGGGAGTTCACTAGTTTTCACAGGATGTTATTGTGGGTGTTGACCGTGGCTTTTGTGTTCTCCAGGTGTTTTTTTGAAGAAGAGTGTCCTGTCCAGTGTAACTCCAAGATACATGGGGTGGGTATGGTTGGAGAGTTTGTGACCATCCCAAGTGACGCTCAGTTCTTTTCTCGCGTCTCGGTTCCTCAGGTGGAAGCTGCATAGTTGGGTTTGTGTGTCTTTCTTTTTCTGTCTTTCTTTCTTAGGACGGAGATCAAGGTAGACGCCATAGGAAGGCTCAACACTAGCCGATGCCCCTAGAGATCCATCCCAAAGCTTCCCTCAGGGAGCACAGCAAGCCAGCTAGCCAGCAAGCCTGCCCAGTCAGCCAACGCAGCCAGTCAGCTCCGCCAGTCAGCCAGTGTAGAAAGTCAGGCTGCCAAGCCAGAGCATATCAGCCCTTGCAGTCAGCCATTGCAGCCATACCAGCCTTGCTCAGTCAGCTCAGCCAGGCCTCTCTTGAGGCCTGGCTCTCTGTCTGCCTGGCCCGGTCTGCCCTGCCCTGCCTTGCAGCAACAGAACCAGCCTTTCTGGAAAGCCAGCCAGCTCAGAATGCGAGCTGAGCAAGCCAGTGCAGCAGCAAGCCCAGACTAGGTTACCGCAGCCTTACTGTGCAGCCACAGCCACTCAGTCTAGACCAGCAGGAGCTGGCCAGGCTCCAACCCTTGCAGCGCAGCCTTAGGCCGGACAGTCCCCCTGCCTGCACTTTGTTGCCTTCCTGGCCTGTCTGCCTGCCTAGGCGCCTCGGTCTTCCTGTCTGTCTGCCTTGGCCTGCCAGTCTGAAACTGGTTTAGACTAACTGCGTGCTTGCCAGCTGCGCTGGCTTGCTGAGCTCGTATTCTGAGCTGGCTGGCTTGCCAGCAAGGCTGGTTCTGTTGCTGCAAGGCAGGGCGGGGCAGACCGGGCCAGGCAGACAGAGAGCCAGGCCTCGAGAGAGGCCTGGCTGAGCTGACTGAGCAAGGCTGGTATGGCTACAATGGTTGACTGCAAGGGCTGATGTGCGCTGGCTTGGCAGCCTGACTTTCTACACTGGCTGACTGGCGGAGCTGGCTGGCTGCGTTGGCTGACTGGGCGGGCTTGCTGGCTAGCTGGCTTGCTGGACTCCCTGAGGGAAGCTTTGGGATGGATCTCTAGGGGCATCGGCTTGTGTTGAGCCTTCCAACGGCGTCTACCTTGATCTTCGTCCTAAGAAAGAAAGACAGAAAAAGAAACACACACACAAACTCAACTATGCAGCTTCCACATGAGGAAGGCAGGCAGGCACGCAGGCAGGCACAAGCTGCCTGCGTGCTTGCTTCGCCCTCCAGTTGCTGCTCCAGTTATTTGTTTTCCCTCAAACCCATCCTCAATGTGTTGGGTGAGGTTGAGCTCTGTCCAGCACAGGACGGGACGGAAACCAGCTTGGTCTTTAGTCAGCTTGGTGTCTATGAGTGGTATGAGGCGTTGGAGTAGCAGCCTCTCTTGTAGGTGATGCAGAGGAGGGAAATGGGTCGGTAGCTCTTTGAGGATGATGGGTCTTTGCCAGGTTTGGGGATTGCAACCACTTTGGCTTTTCTCCAGACAGAAGGGATGGTTTTCTGTGCCATGCATGTGTTCAGCATCCCCACGAGCCAGGTCTTTGCGTTAGGTTCCAGGTGCTGTATAATTTCTGCCAGTATGTCATCAATCCCTGCTGCTTTTCCGGGTTTCAACTTTCCCATTGCAGTTTTGAGTTCTTCTAGGTCGAAGGGTTTGGTTTGAGGGCTGGCTGATTGTGGTTGGTCTGATACCACTGTGCGATGGTATTCTCCTGTGGGTCGTGGCGGTGTTGGTTACGACTGTTGGCCACCAGTTGTGATGCAACAGAGTTCGCTGTGACCGTTGTGAATTATGGGTGGCTCCCTGAGGTCCTTGATCGCCATTGGGTCCAACAGTGGTCATTGAAGCGTGCACACACATGCACACATGCACCTACACACACAGGGGCACATGCGTATGCACACCTGGACCTTTAAATGAACAACAACACAAAAACTAAGGCACTGGTGTCGGACTTCTGGTTTACCGGAACGGGGTTCAACTCCCTGCAGTGCCCTGCTCAATGTGTTGTATTTCATTCATTGGTCCATGGTCTCAGGTCATTGAGCGGCGCGCTATAGTGTGCGATTCTTCATCATTGTTGAGGATTTTTTAAAGGTGAAAATCAAGGAAAAGCAAAAGGCTATAGTCCATGGTCACGGACCGCATACTGGTCAAGGTCATTTATACTGGTGAAGATCATTTACTAGTCTTCTAAAGGTCATTTATACTGGTGAAGATCATTTACTAGTCTTCTAAAGGTCATTTATACTGGTCAAGGTCAATTACTAGTCTCATGAAGGTAACTTATACTGGTCACAGTCATATACTGGTCACGTCATTTCTACTGGTGAAGGTCATTTATACTGGTCAAGGTCATTTGTACTTGTCAAGGTCATTTATACTGGTCAAGGTCATTTACTAGTCTTATTGAAGGTAATTTATACTGCTCAAGGTCATTGATATTGGTCAAGGTCATTAAGTGGCACGCTATAGTGCGCGATTCTTCATCATTGTTGAGGATTTGAAAAAAGGTTAAATTGCAGAAAAGCGAAAGGCTAAAGTCCATGGTCACGGAGGGCATACTATAGTATGTTGTTTTTCTTTTTTTTGGTGGTGTGCGGGCTCCATCCAATAACTACACCAGTTGTGATGCAATAGAGTTTGCTGTGACCGTTGTGAATTATGGGTGGTGTGGTCTTTGCCAAGACGGTGGATTGTGGCCCATGCCTTCCTGCTGTTATTTGTCATGTTGGTGTTCTCTATATCTTTTCGTCCTGGGCATGACGTTAAACTGTTCCGTTCGAGAGGACCGGCGACCCTCGAATGTAAACAGGTGTTGGGACAGGGTCAGGTGTTGTCTTGATGCATCCTATGATGATGCCACAGGTGTCATTTAGGGCTGTGTCGACCAATTTGGTGTGACGGGATAGGCTTGTAGGTGATGCAGAGGAGGGAAATGGGTCGGTAGCTCTTTGGGGATAATGGGTCTTTGCCAGGTTTAGGGATTGCAACCACTTTGGCCTTTTTCCAGACAGAAGGGATGGTTTTCTGTGCTATGCATGTGTTCAGCATCCCCACAAGCCAGGTCTTTCCGTTAGGTCCCAGGTGCTGTATCATTTCTGCTAGTAGGTCATCAATCCCTGCTGCTTTTCCGGGTTTCAACTTTCCCATTGCAGTTTCACGTTCTTCTAGGTCGAAGGGTTTGGTTTGAAGGCTGGCTGATTGTGGTTGGTCTGATACCACTGTGCGATGGTATTCTCCTGTGGGTCGGTGGCGGTCTTGGTCACAACTGGTGGCCAACAGTTGTAACCAACACCGCCACCGACCCACATAGAATACCATCGCACAGTGGTATCAGACCAACCACAATCAGCCAGCCCTCAAACCAAACCCTTCGACTTAGAAGAACGTGAAACTGCAATGGGAAAGTTGAAACCCGGAAAAGCAGCAGGGATTGATGGCATACTTGCAGAAATGATACAGCACCTGGGACCTATCGCAAGGACCTGGCTTGTGGGGATGCTGAACACATGCATAGCACAGAAAACCATCCCTTCTGTTTGGAAAAAGGCTGGAGTAGTTGCAATCCCTAAACCTGGCAAAGACCCATTATCCCCGAAGAGCTACCGACCCATTTCCCTCCTCGGCATCACGTCTTTCTTATACCTGTGGTGTGCGGGCTCCATCCAATACCTACACCAGTTGTGATGCAACAGAGTTTGCTGTGACCGTTGTGAATTATGGGTGGTGTGGTCTTTGCCAAGACGGTGGATTGTGGCCCATGCCTTCCTGCTGTTATTTGTCATTATGGTGTTCTCTATATCTTTTCGTCCTGGGCATGACGTTAAACTGTTCCGTTTGAGAGGACCGGCGACCCTCGAATGT
The DNA here is from genome assembly GCF_964188405.1 of Protomyctophum parallelum. Classification (NCBI taxonomy): domain Eukaryota; kingdom Metazoa; phylum Chordata; class Actinopteri; order Myctophiformes; family Myctophidae; genus Protomyctophum; species Protomyctophum parallelum. Next base: position 40,767,009 of record NC_139701.1, on the reverse strand, counting down.
AAACAGCCACGAAAGGAAACTGTGTGTGTGAGGTGTTCTCTATCATTTCATTCCAGACTTCACTGTCTATCTCCTGTGTTTTCCATTCATCTTGAGCGTTACACAGTCGTCTGATGTGCGGGGGGAGGTGCCGGCTAGCGCATAAAGGCACGGACGGGACAGGTGTTTTCTTGACCCATCCCGTGATGATGCGACAGGTGTCATTTAGGGCTGTGTCGACCAATTTGGTGTGACGTGATCGGCTCCAGCTTGAGCAGGAATACTCTGCTGTAGAGAAAGACAGGGCCATGGCAGTTGCACGGATTGTTTGTGGGTCTGCGCCCCACTTGGGAGTTCACTAGTTTTCACAGGATGTTATTGTGGGTGTTGACCGTGGCTTTTGTGTTCTCCAGGTGTTTTTTTGAAGAAGAGTGTCCTGTCCAGTGTAACACCAAGATACATGGGGTGGGTATGGTTGGAGAGTTTGTGACCATCCCAAGTGACGCTCAGTTCTTTTCTCGCGTCTCGGTTCCTCAGGTGGAAGCTGCATAGTTGGGTTTGTGTGTCTTTCTTTTTCTGTCTTTCTTTCTTAGGACGGAGATCAAGGTAGACGCCATAGGAAGGCTCAACACTAGCCGATGCCCCTAGAGATCCATCCCAAAGCTTCCCTCAGGGAGCACAGCAAGCCAGCTAGCCAGCAAGCCTGCCCAGTCAGCCAACGCAGCCAGTCAGCTCCACCAGTCAGCCAGTGTAGAAAGTCAGGCTGCCAAGCCAGAGCATATCAGCCCTTGCAGTCAGCCATTGCAGCCATACCAGCCTTGCTCAGTCAGCTCAGCCAGGCCTCTCTTGAGGCCTGGCTCTCTGTCTGCCTGGCCCGGTCTGCCCTGCCCTGCCTTGCAGCAACAGAACCAGCCTTTCTGGAAAGCCAGCCAGCTCAGAATGCGAGCTGAGCAAGCCAGTGCAGCAGCAAGCCCAGACTAGGTTACCGCAGCCTTACTGTGCAGCCACAGCCACTCAGTCTAGACCAGCAGGAGCTGGCCAGGCTCCAACCCTTGCAGCGCAGCCTTAGGCCGGACAGTCCCCCTGCCTGCACTTTGTTGCCTTCCTGGCCTGTCTGCCTGCCTAGGCGCCTCGGTCTTCCTGTCTGTCTGCCTTGGCCTGCCAGTCTGAAACTGGTTTAGACTAACTGCGTGCTTGCCAGCTGCGCTGGCTTGCTGAGCTCGTATTCTGAGCTGGCTGGCTTGCCAGCAAGGCTGGTTCTGTTGCTGCAAGGCAGGGCGGGGCAGACCGGGCCAGGCAGACAGAGAGCCAGGCCTCGAGAGAGGCCTGGCTGAGCTGACTGAGCAAGGCTGGTATGGCTACAATGGTTGACTGCAAGGGCTGATGTGCGCTGGCTTGGCAGCCTGACTTTCTACACTGGCTGACTGGCGGAGCTGGCTGGCTGCGTTGGCTGACTGGGCGGGCTTGCTGGCTAGCTGGCTTGCTGGACTCCCTGAGGGAAGCTTTGGGATGGATCTCTAGGGGCATCGGCTTGTGTTGAGCCTTCCAACGGCGTCTACCTTGATCTTCGTCCTAAGAAAGAAAGACAGAAAAAGAAACACACACACAAACTCAACTATGCAGCTTCCACATGAGGAAGGCAGGCAGGCACGCAGGCAGGCACAAGCTGCCTGCGTGCTTGCTTCGCCCTCCAGTTGCTGCTCCAGTTATTTGTTTTCCCTCAAACCCATCCTCAATGTGTTGGGTGAGGTTGAGCTCTGTCCAGCACAGGACGGGACGGAAACCAGCTTGGTCTTTAGTCAGCTTGGTGTCTATGAGTGGTATGAGGCGTTGGAGTAGCAGCCTCTCTTGTAGGTGATGCAGAGGAGGGAAATGGGTCGGTAGCTCTTTGAGGATGATGGGTCTTTGCCAGGTTTGGGGATTGCAACCACTTTGGCTTTTCTCCAGACAGAAGGGATGGTTTTCTGTGCCATGCATGTGTTCAGCATCCCCACGAGCCAGGTCTTTGCGTTAGGTTCCAGGTGCTGTATAATTTCTGCCAGTATGTCATCAATCCCTGCTGCTTTTCCGGGTTTCAACTTTCCCATTGCAGTTTTGAGTTCTTCTAGGTCGAAGGGTTTGGTTTGAGGGCTGGCTGATTGTGGTTGGTCTGATACCACTGTGCGATGGTATTCTCCTGTGGGTCGTGGCGGTGTTGGTTACGACTGTTGGCCACCAGTTGTGATGCAACAGAGTTCGCTGTGACCGTTGTGAATTATGGGTGGCTCCCTGAGGTCCTTGATCGCCATTGGGTCCAACAGTGGTCATTGAAGCGTGCACACACATGCACACATGCACCTACACACACAGGGGCACATGCGTATGCACACCTGGACCTTTAAATGAACAACAACACAAAAACTAAGGCACTGGTGTCGGACTTCTGGTTTACCGGAACGGGGTTCAACTCCCTGCAGTGCCCTGCTCAATGTGTTGTATTTCATTCATTGGTCCATGGTCTCAGGTCATTGAGCGGCGCGCTATAGTGTGCGATTCTTCATCATTGTTGAGGATTTTTTAAAGGTGAAAATCAAGGAAAAGCAAAAGGCTATAGTCCATGGTCACGGACCGCATACTGGTCAAGGTCATTTATACTGGTGAAGATCATTTACTAGTCTTCTAAAGGTCATTTATACTGGTGAAGATCATTTACTAGTCTTCTAAAGGTCATTTATACTGGTCAAGGTCAATTACTAGTCTCATGAAGGTAATTTATACTGGTCACAGTCATATACTGGTCACGGTCATTTCTACTGGTGAAGGTCATTTATACTGGTCAAGGTCATTTGTACTTGTCAAGGTCATTTATACTGGTCAAGGTCATTTACTAGTCTTATTGAAGGTAATTTATACTGCTCAAGGTCATTGATATTGGTCAAGGTCATTAAGTGGCACGCTATAGTGCGCGATTCTTCATCATTGTTGAGGATTTGAAAAAAGGTTAAATTGCAGAAAAGCGAAAGGCTAAAGTCCATGGTCACGGAGGGCATACTATAGTATGTTGTTTTTCTTTTTTTTGGTGGTGTGCGGGCTCCATCCAATAACTACACCAGTTGTGATGCAATAGAGTTTGCTGTGACCGTTGTGAATTATGGGTGGTGTGGTCTTTGCCAAGACGGTGGATTGTGGCCCATGCCTTCCTGCTGTTATTTGTCATGTTGGTGTTCTCTATATCTTTTCGTCCTGGGCATGACGTTAAACTGTTCCGTTCGAGAGGACCGGCGACCCTCGAATGTAAACAGGTGTTGGGACAGGGTCAGGTGTTGTCTTGATGCATCCTATGATGATGCCACAGGTGTCATTTAGGCTGTGTCGACCAATTTGGTGTGACGGGATAGGCTTGTAGGTGATGCAGAGGAGGGAAATGGGTCGGTAGCTCTTTGGGGATAATGGGTCTTTGCCAGGTTTAGGGATTGCAACCACTTTGGCCTTTTTCCAGACAGAAGGGATGGTTTTCTGTGCTATGCATGTGTTCAGCATCCCCACAAGCCAGGTCTTTCCGTTAGGTCCCAGGTGCTGTATCATTTCTGCTAGTAGGTCATCAATCCCTGCTGCTTTTCCGGGTTTCAACTTTCCCATTGCAGTTTCACGTTCTTCTAGGTCGAAGGGTTTGGTTTGAAGGCTGGCTGATTGTGGTTGGTCTGATACCACTGTGCGATGGTATTCTCCTGTGGGTTGGTGGCGGTCTTGGTCACAACTGGTGGCCAACAGTTGTAACCAACACCGCCACCGACCCACATAGAATACCATCGCACAGTGGTATCAGACCAACCATAATCAGCCATCACTCAAACCAAACCCTTCGACCTAGAAGAACTTGAAACTGCAATGGGAAAGTTGAAACCCGGAAAAGCAGCAGGGATTGATGACCTACTGGCAGAAATGATACAGCACCTGGGACCTAACTCAAGGCCCTGGCTTGTGGGGATGCTGAACACATGCACAGCACAGAAAACCACCCCTTCTGTCTGGAAAAAGGCCAAAGTGGTTGCAATCCCTAAACCTGGCAAAGACCCATTATCCCCGAAGAGCTACCGACCCATTTCCCTCCTCTGCATCACGTCTTTCTTATACCTGTGGTGTGCGGGCTCCATCCAATACCTACACTAGTTGTGATGCAACAGAATTTGCTGTGACCGTTGTGAATTATGGGTGGTGTGGTCTTTGCCAAGACGGTGGATTGTGGCCCATGCCTTCCTGCTGTTATTTGTCATTTGTCATTATGGTGTTCTCTATATCTTTTCGTCCTGGGCATGACGTTAAACTGTTCCGTTTGAGAGGACCGGCGACCCTCGAATGTAAACAGCCACGAAAGGAAACTGTGTGTGTGAGGTGTTCTCTATCATTTCATTCCAGACTTCACTGTCTATCTCCTGTGTTTTCCATTCATCTTGAGCGTTACACAGTCGTCTGATGTGCGGGGGGAGGTGCCGGCTAGCGCATAAAGGCACGGACGGGACAGGTGTTTTCTTGACCCATCCCGTGATGATGCGACAGGTGTCATTTAGGGCTGTGTCGACCAATTTGGTGTGACGTGATCGGCTCCAGCTTGAGCAGGAATACTCTGCTGTAGAGAAAGACAGGGCCATGGCAGTTGCACGGATTGTTTGTGGGTCTGCGCCCCACTTGGGAGTTCACTAGTTTTCACAGGATGTTATTGTGGGTGTTGACCGTGGCTTTTGTGTTCTCCAGGTGTTTTTTTGAAGAAGAGTGTCCTGTCCAGTGTAACACCAAGATACATGGGGTGGGTATGGTTGGAGAGTTTGTGACCATCCCAAGTGACGCTCAGTTCTTTTCTCGCGTCTCGGTTCCTCAGGTGGAAGCTGCATAGTTGGGTTTGTGTGTCTTTCTTTTTCTGTCTTTCTTTCTTAGGACGGAGATCAAGGTAGACGCCATAGGAAGGCTCAACACTAGCCGATGCCCCTAGAGATCCATCCCAAAGCTTCCCTCAGGGAGCACAGCAAGCCAGCTAGCCAGCAAGCCTGCCCAGTCAGCCAACGCAGCCAGTCAGCTCCGCCAGTCAGCCAGTGTAGAAAGTCAGGCTGCCAAGCCAGAGCATATCAGCCCTTGCAGTCAGCCATTGCAGCCATACCAGCCTTGCTCAGTCAGCTCAGCCAGGCCTCTCTTGAGGCCTGGCTCTCTGTCTGCCTGGCCCGGTCTGCCCTGCCCTGCCTTGCAGCAACAGAACCAGCCTTTCTGGAAAGCCAGCCAGCTCAGAATGCGAGCTGAGCAAGCCAGTGCAGCAGCAAGCCCAAACTAGGTTACCGCAGCCTTACTGTGCAGCCACAGCCACTCAGTTTAGACCAGCAGGAGCTGGCCAGGCTCCAACCCTTGCAGCGCAGCCTTAGGCCGGACAGTCCCCCTGCCTGCACTTTGTTGCCTTCCTGGCCTGTCTGCCTGCCTAGGCGCCTCGGTCTTCCTGTCTGTCTGCCATGGCCTGCCAGTCTGAAACTGGTTTAGACTAACTGCGTGCTTGCCAGCTGCGCTGGCTTGCTGAGCTCGTATTCTGAGCTGGCTGGCTTGCCAGCAAGGCTGGTTCTGTTGCTGCAAGGCAGGGCGGGGCAGACCGGGCCAGGCAGACAGAGAGCCAGGCCTCGAGAGAGGCCTGGCTGAGCTGACTGAGCAAGGCTGGTATGGCTACAATGGTTGACTGCAAGGGCTGATGTGCGCTGGCTTGGCAGCCTGACTTTCTACACTGGCTGACTGGCGGAGCTGGCTGGCTGCGTTGGCTGACTGGGCGGGCTTGCTGGCTAGCTGGCTTGCTGGACTCCCTGAGGGAAGCTTTGGGATGGATCTCTAGGGGCATCGGCTTGTGTTGAGCCTTCCAACGGCGTCTACCTTGATCTTCGTCCTAAGAAAGAAAGACAGAAAAAGAAACACACACACAAACTCAACTATGCAGCTTCCACATGAGGAAGGCAGGCACAAGCTGCCTGCGTGCTTGCTTCGCCCTCCAGTTGCTGCTCCAGTTATTTGTTTTCCCTCAAACCCATCCTCAATGTGTTGGGTGAGGTTGAGCTCTGTCCAGCACAGGACGGGACGGAAACCAGCTTGGTCTTTAGTCAGCTTGGTGTCTATGAGTGGTATGAGGTGTTGGAGTAGCAGCCTCTCTTGTAGGTGATGCAGAGGAGGGAAATGGGTCGGTAGCTCTTTGAGGATGATGGGTCTTTGCCAGGTTTGGGGATTGCAACCACTTTGGCTTTTCTCCAGACAGAAGGGATGGTTTTCTGTGCCATGCATGTGTTCAGCATCCCCACGAGCCAGGTCTTTGCGTTAGGTTCCAGGTGCTGTATAATTTCTGCCAGTATGTCATCAATCCCTGCTGCTTTTCCGGGTTTCAACTTTCCCATTGCAGTTTTGAGTTCTTCTAGGTCGAAGGGTTTGGTTTGAGGGCTGGCTGATTGTGGTTGGTCTGATACCACTGTGCGATGGTATTCTCCTGTGGGTCGTGGCGGTGTTGGTTACGACTGTTGGCCACCAGTTGTGATGCAACAGAGTTCGCTGTGACCGTTGTGAATTATGGGTGGCTCCCTGAGGTCCTTGATCGCCATTGGGTCCAACAGTGGTCATTGAAGCGTGCACACACATGCACACATGCACCTACACACACAGGGGCACATGCGTATGCACACCTGGACCTTTAAATGAACAACAACACAAAAACTAAGGCACTGGTGTCGGACTTCTGGTTTACCGGAACGGGGTTCAACTCCCTGCAGTGCCCTGCTCAATGTGTTGTATTTCATTCATTGGTCCATGGTCTCAGGTCATTGAGCGGCGCGCTATAGTGTGCGATTCTTCATCATTGTTGAGGATTTTTTAAAGGTGAAAATCAAGGAAAAGCAAAAGGCTATAGTCCATGGTCACGGACCGCATACTGGTCAAGGTCATTTATACTGGTGAAGATCATTTACTAGTCTTCTAAAGGTCATTTATACTGGTGAAGATCATTTACTAGTCTTCTAAAGGTCATTTATACTGGTCAAGGTCAATTACTAGTCTCATGAAGGTAATTTATACTGGTCACAGTCATATACTGGTCACGGTCATTTCTACTGGTGAAGGTCATTTATACTGGTCAAGGTCATTTGTACTTGTCAAGGTCATTTATACTGGTCAAGGTCATTTACTAGTCTTATTGAAGGTAATTTATACTGCTCAAGGTCATTGATATTGGTCAAGGTCATTAAGTGGCACGCTATAGTGCGCGATTCTTCATCATTGTTGAGGATTTGAAAAAAGGTTAAATTGCAGAAAAGCGAAAGGCTAAAGTCCATGGTCACGGAGGGCATACTATAGTATGTTGTTTTTCTTTTTTTTGGTGGTGTGTGGGCTCCATCCAATAACTACACCAGTTGTGATGCAATAGAGTTTGCTGTGACCGTTGTGAATTATGGGTGGTGTGGTCTTTGCCAAGACGGTGGATTGTGGCCCATGCCTTCCTGCTGTTATTTGTCATGTTGGTGTTCTCTATATCTTTTCGTCCTGGGCATGACGTTAAACTGTTCCGTTCGAGAGGACCGGCGACCCTCGAATGTAAACAGGTGTTGGGACAGGGTCAGGTGTTGTCTTGATGCATCCTATGATGATGCCACAGGTGTCATTTAGGGCTGTGTCGACCAATTTGGTGTGACGGGATAGGCTTGTAGGTGATGCAGAGGAGGGAAATGGGTCGGTAGCTCTTTGGGGATAATGGGTCTTTGCCAGGTTTAGGGATTGCAACCACTTTGGCCTTTTTCCAGACAGAAGGGATGGTTTTCTGTGCTATGCATGTGTTCAGCATCCCCACAAGCCATGTCTTTCCGTTAGGTCCCAGGTGCTGTATCATTTCTGCTAGTAGGTCATCAATCCCTGCTGCTTTTCCGGGTTTCAACTTTCCCATTGCAGTTTCACGTTCTTCTAGGTCGAAGGGTTTGGTTTGAAGGCTGGCTGATTGTGGTTGGTCTGATACCACTGTGCGATGGTATTCTCCTGTGGGTTGGTGGCGGTCTTGGTCACAACTGGTGGCCAACAGTTGTAACCAACACCGCCACCGACCCACATAGAATACCATCGCACAGTGGTATCAGACCAACCATAATCAGCCATCACTCAAACCAAACCCTTCGACCTAGAAGAACTTGAAACTGCAATGGGAAAGTTGAAACCCGGAAAAGCAGCAGGGATTGATGACCTACTGGCAGAAATGATACAGCACCTGGGACCTAACTCAAGGCCCTGGCTTGTGGGGATGCTGAACACATGCACAGCACAGAAAACCACCCCTTCTGTCTGGAAAAAGGCCAAAGTGGTTGCAATCCCTAAACCTGGCAAAGACCCATTATCCCCGAAGAGCTACCGACCCATTTCCCTCCTCTGCATCACGTCTTTCTTATACCTGTGGTGTGCGGGCTCCATCCAATACCTACACTAGTTGTGATGCAACAGAATTTGCTGTGACCGTTGTGAATTATGGGTGGTGTGGTCTTTGCCAAGACGGTGGATTGTGGCCCATGCCTTCCTGCTGTTATTTGTCATTTGTCATTATGGTGTTCTCTATATCTTTTCGTCCTGGGCATGACGTTAAACTGTTCCGTTTGAGAGGACCGGCGACCCTCGAATGTAAACAGCCACGAAAGGAAACTGTGTGTGTGAGGTGTTCTCTATCATTTCATTCCAGACTTCACTGTCTATCTCCTGTGTTTTCCATTCATCTTGAGCGTTACACAGTCGTCTGATGTGCGGGGGGAGGTGCCGGCTAGCGCATAAAGGCACGGACGGGACAGGTGTTTTCTTGACCCATCCCGTGATGATGCGACAGGTGTCATTTAGGGCTGTGTCGACCAATTTGGTGTGACGTGATCGGCTCCAGCTTGAGCAGGAATACTCTGCTGTAGAGAAAGACAGGGCCATGGCAGTTGCACGGATTGTTTGTGGGTCTGCGCCCCACTTGGGAGTTCACTAGTTTTCACAGGATGTTATTGTGGGTGTTGACCGTGGCTTTTGTGTTCTCCAGGTGTTTTTTTGAAGAAGAGTGTCCTGTCCAGTGTAACTCCAAGATACATGGGGTGGGTATGGTTGGAGAGTTTGTGACCATCCCAAGTGACGCTCAGTTCTTTTCTCGCGTCTCGGTTCCTCAGGTGGAAGCTGCATAGTTGGGTTTGTGTGTCTTTCTTTTTCTGTCTTTCTTTCTTAGGACGGAGATCAAGGTAGACGCCATAGGAAGGCTCAACACTAGCCGATGCCCCTAGAGATCCATCCCAAAGCTTCCCTCAGGGAGCACAGCAAGCCAGCTAGCCAGCAAGCCTGCCCAGTCAGCCAACGCAGCCAGTCAGCTCCGCCAGTCAGCCAGTGTAGAAAGTCAGGCTGCCAAGCCAGAGCATATCAGCCCTTGCAGTCAGCCATTGCAGCCATACCAGCCTTGCTCAGTCAGCTCAGCCAGGCCTCTCTTGAGGCCTGGCTCTCTGTCTGCCTGGCCCGGTCTGCCCTGCCCTGCCTTGCAGCAACAGAACCAGCCTTTCTGGAAAGCCAGCCAGCTCAGAATGCGAGCTGAGCAAGCCAGTGCAGCAGCAAGCCCAGACTAGGTTACCGCAGCCTTACTGTGCAGCCACAGCCACTCAGTCTAGACCAGCAGGAGCTGGCCAGGCTCCAACCCTTGCAGCGCAGCCTTAGGCCGGACAGTCCCCCTGCCTGCACTTTGTTGCCTTCCTGGCCTGTCTGCCTGCCTAGGCGCCTCGGTCTTCCTGTCTGTCTGCCTTGGCCTGCCAGTCTGAAACTGGTTTAGACTAACTGCGTGCTTGCCAGCTGCGCTGGCTTGCTGAACTCGTATTCTGAGCTGGCTGGCTTGCCAGCAAGGCTGGTTCTGTTGCTGCAAGGCAGGGCGGGGCAGACCGGGCCAGGCAGACAGAGAGCCAGGCCTCGAGAGAGGCCTGGCTGAGCTGACTGAGCAAGGCTGGTATGGCTACAATGGTTGACTGCAAGGGCTGATGTGCGCTGGCTTGGCAGCCTGACTTTCTACACTGGCTGACTGGCGGAGCTGGCTGGCTGCGTTGGCTGACTGGGCGGGCTTGCTGGCTAGCTGGCTTGCTGGACTCCCTGAGGGAAGCTTTGGGATGGATCTCTAGGGGCATCGGCTTGTGTTGAGCCTTCCAACGGCGTCTACCTTGATCTTCGTCCTAAGAAAGAAAGACAGAAAAAGAAACACACACACAAACTCAACTATGCAGCTTCCACATGAGGAAGGCAGGCAGGCACGCAGGCAGGCACAAGCTGCCTGCGTGCTTGCTTCGCCCTCCAGTTGCTGCTCCAGTTATTTGTTTTCCCTCAAACCCATCCTCAATGTGTTGGGTGAGGTTGAGCTCTGTCCAGCACAGGACGGGACGGAAACCAGCTTGGTCTTTAGTCAGCTTGGTGTCTATGAGTGGTATGAGGTGTTGGAGTAGCAGCCTCTCTTGTAGGTGATGCAGAGGAGGGAAATGGGTCGGTAGCTCTTTGAGGATGATGGGTCTTTGCCAGGTTTGGGGATTGCAACCACTTTGGCTTTTCTCCAGACAGAAGGGATGGTTTTCTGTGCCATGCATGTGTTCAGCATCCCCACGAGCCAGGTCTTTGCGTTAGGTTCCAGGTGCTGTATAATTTCTGCCAGTATGTCATCAATCCCTGCTGCTTTTCCGGGTTTCAACTTTCCCATTGCAGTTTTGAGTTCTTCTAGGTCGAAGGGTTTGGTTTGAGGGCTGGCTGATTGTAGTTGGTCTGATACCACTGTGCGATGGTATTCTCCTGTGGGTCGTGGCGGTGTTGGTTACGACTGTTGGCCACCAGTTGTGATGCAACAGAGTTCGCTGTGACCGTTGTGAATTATGGGTGGCTCCCTGAGGTCCTTGATCGCCATTGGGTCCAACAGTGGTCATTGAAGCGTGCACACACATGCACACATGCACCTACACACACAGGGGCACATGCGTATGCACACCTGGACCTTTAAATGAACAACAACACAAAAACTAAGGCACTGGTGTCGGACTTCTGGTTTACCGGAACGGGGTTCAACTCCCTGCAGTGCCCTGCTCAATGTGTTGTATTTCATTCATTGGTCCATGGTCAGGTCATTGAGCGGCGCGCTATAGTGTGCGATTCTTCATCATTGTTTGAGGATTTTTTAAAGGTGAAAATCAAGGAAAAGCAAAAGGCTATAGTCCATGGTCACGGACCGCATACTGGTCAAGGTCATTTATACTGGTGAAGATCATTTACTAGTCTTCTAAAGGTCATTTATACTGGTGAAGATCATTTACTAGTCTTCTAAAGGTCATTTATACTGGTCACGGTCAATTACTAGTCTCATGAAGGTAATTTATACTGGTCACAGTCATATACTGGTCACGGTCATTTCTACTGGTGAAGGTCATTTATACTGGTCAAGGTCATTTGTACTTGTCAAGGTCATTTATACTGGTCAAGGTCATTTACTAGTCTTATTGAAGGTAATTTATACTGCTCAAGGTCATTGATATTGGTCAAGGTCATTAAGTGGCACGCTATAGTGCGCGATTCTTCATCATTGTTGAGGATTTGAAAAAAGGTTAAATTGCAGAAAAGCGAAAGGCTAAAGTCCATGGGTCACGGAGGGCATACTATAGTATGTTGTTTTTCTTTTTTTTGGTGGTGTGTGGGCTCCATCCAATAACTACACCAGTTGTGATGCAATAGAGTTTGCTGTGACCGTTGTGAATTATGGGTGGTGTGGTCTTTGCCAAGACGGTGGATTGTGGCCCATGCCTTCCTGCTGTTATTTGTCATGTTGGTGTTCTCTATATCTTTTCGTCCTGGGCATGACGTTAAACTGTTCCGTTCGAGAGGACCGCCAAGGCCCTGGCTTGTGGGGATGCTGAACACATGCACAGCACAGAAAACCACCCCTTCTGTCTGGAAAAAGGCCAAAGTGGTTGCAATCCCTAAACCTGGCAAAGACCCATTATCCCCGAAGAGCTACCGACCCATTTCCCTCCTCTGCATCACGTCTTTCTTATACCTGTGGTGTGCGGGCTCCATCCAATACCTACACTAGTTGTGATGCAACAGAATTTGCTGTGACCGTTGTGAATTATGGGTGGTGTGGTCTTTGCCAAGACGGTGGATTGTGGCCCATGCCTTCCTGCTGTTATTTGTCATTTGTCATTATGGTGTTCTCTATATCTTTTCGTCCTGGGCATGACGTTAAACTGTTCCGTTTGAGAGGACCGGCGACCCTCGAATGTAAACAGCCACGAAAGGAAACTGTGTGTGTGAGGTGTTCTCTATCATTTCATTCCAGACTTCACTGTCTATCTCCTGTGTTTTCCATTCATCTTGAGCGTTACACAGTCGTCTGATGTGCGGGGGGAGGTGCCGGCTAGCGCATAAAGGCACGGACGGGACAGGTGTTTTCTTGACCCATCCCGTGATGATGCGACAGGTGTCATTTAGGGCTGTGTCGACCAATTTGGTGTGACGTGATCGGCTCCAGCTTGAGCAGGAATACTCTGCTGTAGAGAAAGACAGGGCCATGGCAGTTGCACGGATTGTTTGTGGGTCTGCGCCCCACTTGGGAGTTCACTAGTTTTCACAGGATGTTATTGTGGGTGTTGACCGTGGCTTTTGTGTTCTCCAGGTGTTTTTTTGAAGAAGAGTGTCCTGTCCAGTGTAACTCCAAGATACATGGGGTGGGTATGGTTGGAGAGTTTGTGACCATCCCAAGTGACGCTCAGTTCTTTTCTTGCGTCTCGGTTCCTCAGGTGGAAGCTGCATAGTTGGGTTTGTGTGTCTTTCTTTTTCTGTCTTTCTTTCTTAGGACGGAGATCAAGGTAGACGCCATAGGAAGGCTCAACACTAGCCGATGCCCCTAGAGATCCATCCCAAAGCTTCCCTCAGGGAGCACAGCAAGCCAGCTAGCCAGCAAGCCTGCCCAGTCAGCCAACGCAGCCAGTCAGCTCCGCCAGTCAGCCAGTGTAGAAAGTCAGGCTGCCAAGCCAGAGCATATCAGCCCTTGCAGTCAGCCATTGCAGCCATACCAGCCTTGCTCAGTCAGCTCAGCCAGGCCTCTCTTGAGGCCTGGCTCTCTGTCTGCCTGGACCGGTCTGCCCTGCCCTGCCTTGCAGCAACAGAACCAGCCTTTCTGGAAAGCCAGCCAGCTCAGAATGCGAGCTGAGCAAGCCAGTGCAGCAGCAAGCCCAGACTAGGTTACCGCAGCCTTACTGTGCAGCCACAGCCACTCAGTCTAGACCAGCAGGAGCTGGCCAGGCTCCAACCCTTGCAGCGCAGCCTTAGGCCGGACAGTCCCCCTGCCTGCACTTTGTTGCCTTCCTGGCCTGTCTGCCTGCCTAGGCGCCTCGGTCTTCCTGTCTGTCTGCCTTGGCCTGCCAGTCTGAAACTGGTTTAGACTAACTGCGTGCTTGCCAGCTGCGCTGGCTTGCTGAGCTCGTATTCTGAGCTGGCTGGCTTGCCAGCAAGGCTGGTTCTGTTGCTGCAAGGCAGGGCGGGGCAGACCGGGCCAGGCAGACAGAGAGCCAGGCCTCGAGAGAGGCCTGGCTGAGCTGACTGAGCAAGGCTGGTATGGCTACAATGGTTGACTGCAAGGGCTGATGTGCGCTGGCTTGGCAGCCTGACTTTCTACACTGGCTGACTGGCGGAGCTGGCTGGCTGCGTTGGCTGACTGGGCGGGCTTGCTGGCTAGCTGGCTTGCTGGACTCCCTGAGGGAAGCTTTGGGATGGATCTCTAGGGGCATCGGCTTGTGTTGAGCCTTCCAACGGCGTCTACCTTGATCTTCGTCCTAAGAAAGAAAGACAGAAAAAGAAACACACACACAAACTCAACTATGCAGCTTCCACATGAGGAAGGCAGGCACAAGCTGCCTGCGTGCTTGCTTCGCCCTCCAGTTGCTGCTCCAGTTATTTGTTTTCCCTCAAACCCATCCTCAATGTGTTGGGTGAGGTTGAGCTCTGTCCAGCACAGGACGGGACGGAAACCAGCTTGGTCTTTAGTCAGCTTGGTGTCTATGAGTGGTATGAGGTGTTGGAGTAGCAGCCTCTCTTGTAGGTGATGCAGAGGAGGGAAATGGGTCGGTAGCTCTTTGAGGATGATGGGTCTTTGCCAGGTTTGGGGATTGCAACCACTTTGGCTTTTCTCCAGACAGAAGGGATGGTTTTCTGTGCCATGCATGTGTTCAGCATCCCCACGAGCCAGGTCTTTGCGTTAGGTTCCAGGTGCTGTATAATTTCTGCCAGTATGTCATCAATCCCTGCTGCTTTTCCGGGTTTCAACTTTCCCATTGCAGTTTTGAGTTCTTCTAGGTCGAAGGGTTTGGTTTGAGGGCTGGCTGATTGTGGTTGGTCTGATACCACTGTGCGATGGTATTCTCCTGTGGGTCGTGGCGGTGTTGGTTACGACTGTTGGCCACCAGTTGTGATGCAACAGAGTTCGCTGTGACCGTTGTGAATTATGGGTGGCTCCCTGAGGTCCTTGATCGCCATTGGGTCCAACAGTGGTCATTGAAGCGTGCACACACATGCACACATGCACCTACACACACAGGGGCACATGCGTATGCACACCTGGACCTTTAAATGAACAACAACACAAAAACTAAGGCACTGGTGTCGGACTTCTGGTTTACCGGAACGGGGTTCAACTCCCTGCAGTGCCCTGCTCAATGTGTTGTATTTCATTCATTGGTCCATGGTCTCAGGTCATTGAGCGGCGCGCTATAGTGTGCGATTCTTCATCATTGTTGAGGATTTTTTAAAGGTGAAAATCAAGGAAAAGCAAAAGGCTATAGTCCATGGTCACGGACCGCATACTGGTCAAGGTCATTTATACTGGTGAAGATCATTTACTAGTCTTCTAAAGGTCATTTATACTGGTGAAGATCATTTACTAGTCTTCTAAAGGTCATTTATACTGGTCAAGGTCAATTACTAGTCTCATGAAGGTAATTTATACTGGTCACAGTCATATACTGGTCACGGTCATTTCTACTGGTGAAGGTCATTTATACTGGTCAAGGTCATTTGTACTTGTCAAGGTCATTTATACTGGTCAAGGTCATTTACTAGTCTTATTGAAGGTAATTTATACTGCTCAAGGTCATTGATATTGGTCAAGGTCATTAAGTGGCACGCTATAGTGCGCGATTCTTCATCATTGTTGAGGATTTGAAAAAAGGTTAAATTGCAGAAAAGCGAAAGGCTAAAGTCCATGGTCACGGAGGGCATACTATAGTATGTTGTTTTTCTTTTTTTTGGTGGTGTGTGGGCTCCATCCAATAACTACACCAGTTGTGATGCAATAGAGTTTGCTGTGACCGTTGTGAATTATGGGTGGTGTGGTCTTTGCCAAGACGGTGGATTGTGGCCCATGCCTTCCTGCTGTTATTTGTCATGTTGGTGTTCTCTATATCTTTTCGTCCTGGGCATGACGTTAAACTGTTCCGTTCGAGAGGACCGGCGACCCTCGAATGTAAACAGGTGTTGGGACAGGGTCAGGTGTTGTCTTGATGCATCCTATGATGATGCCACAGGTGTCATTTAGGGCTGTGTCGACCAATTTGGTGTGACGGGATAGGCTTGTAGGTGATGCAGAGGAGGGAAATGGGTCGGTAGCTCTTTGGGGATAATGGGTCTTTGCCAGGTTTAGGGATTGCAACCACTTTGGCCTTTTTCCAGACAGAAGGGATGGTTTTCTGTGCTATGCATGTGTTCAGCATCCCCACAAGCCATGTCTTTCCGTTAGGTCCCAGGTGCTGTATCATTTCTGCTAGTAGGTCATCAATCCCTGCTGCTTTTCCGGGTTTCAACTTTCCCATTGCAGTTTCACGTTCTTCTAGGTCGAAGGGTTTGGTTTGAAGGCTGGCTGATTGTGGTTGGTCTGATACCACTGTGCGATGGTATTCTCCTGTGGGTTGGTGGCGGTCTTGGTCACAACTGGTGGCCAACAGTTGTAACCAACACCGCCACCGACCCACATAGAATACCATCGCACAGTGGTATCAGACCAACCATAATCAGCCATCACTCAAACCAAACCCTTCGACCTAGAAGAACTTGAAACTGCAATGGGAAAGTTGAAACCCGGAAAAGCAGCAGGGATTGATGACCTACTGGCAGAAATGATACAGCACCTGGGACCTAACTCAAGGCCCTGGCTTGTGGGGATGCTGAACACATGCACAGCACAGAAAACCACCCCTTCTGTCTGGAAAAAGGCCAAAGTGGTTGCAATCCCTAAACCTGGCAAAGACCCATTATCCCCGAAGAGCTACCGACCCATTTCCCTCCTCTGCATCACGTCTTTCTTATACCTGTGGTGTGCGGGCTCCATCCAATACCTACACTAGTTGTGATGCAACAGAATTTGCTGTGACCGTTGTGAATTATGGGTGGTGTGGTCTTTGCCAAGACGGTGGATTGTGGCCCATGCCTTCCTGCTGTTATTTGTCATTTGTCATTATGGTGTTCTCTATATCTTTTCGTCCTGGGCATGACGTTAAACTGTTCCGTTTGAGAGGACCGGCGACCCTCGAATGTAAACAGCCACGAAAGGAAACTGTGTGTGTGAGGTGTTCTCTATCATTTCATTCCAGACTTCACTGTCTATCTCCTGTGTTTTCCATTCATCTTGAGCGTTACACAGTCGTCTGATGTGCGGGGGGAGGTGCCGGCTAGCGCATAAAGGCACGGACGGGACAGGTGTTTTCTTGACCCATCCCGTGATGATGCGACAGGTGTCATTTAGGGCTGTGTCGACCAATTTGGTGTGACGTGATCGGCTCCAGCTTGAGCAGGAATACTCTGCTGTAGAGAAAGACAGGGCCATGGCAGTTGCACGGATTGTTTGTGGGTCTGCGCCCCACTTGGGAGTTCACTAGTTTTCACAGGATGTTATTGTGGGTGTTGACCGTGGCTTTTGTGTTCTCCAGGTGTTTTTTTGAAGAAGAGTGTCCTGTCCAGTGTAACTCCAAGATACATGGGGTGGGTATGGTTGGAGAGTTTGTGACCATCCCAAGTGACGCTCAGTTCTTTTCTCGCGTCTCGGTTCCTCAGGTGGAAGCTGCATAGTTGGGTTTGTGTGTCTTTCTTTTTCTGTCTTTCTTTCTTAGGACGGAGATCAAGGTAGACGCCATAGGAAGGCTCAACACTAGCCGATGCCCCTAGAGATCCATCCCAAAGCTTCCCTCAGGGAGCACAGCAAGCCAGCTAGCCAGCAAGCCTGCCCAGTCAGCCAACGCAGCCAGTCAGCTCCGCCAGTCAGCCAGTGTAGAAAGTCAGGCTGCCAAGCCAGAGCATATCAGCCCTTGCAGTCAGCCATTGCAGCCATACCAGCCTTGCTCAGTCAGCTCAGCCAGGCCTCTCTTGAGGCCTGGCTCTCTGTCTGCCTGGCCCGGTCTGCCCTGCCCTGCCTTGCAGCAACAGAACCAGCCTTTCTGGAAAGCCAGCCAGCTCAGAATGCGAGCTGAGCAAGCCAGTGCAGCAGCAAGCCCAGACTAGGTTACCGCAGCCTTACTGTGCAGCCACAGCCACTCAGTCTAGACCAGCAGGAGCTGGCCAGGCTCCAACCCTTGCAGCGCAGCCTTAGGCCGGACAGTCCCCCTGCCTGCACTTTGTTGCCTTCCTGGCCTGTCTGCCTGCCTAGGCGCCTCGGTCTTCCTGTCTGTCTGCCTTGGCCTGCCAGTCTGAAACTGGTTTAGACTAACTGCGTGCTTGCCAGCTGCGCTGGCTTGCTGAACTCGTATTCTGAGCTGGCTGGCTTGCCAGCAAGGCTGGTTCTGTTGCTGCAAGGCAGGGCGGGGCAGACCGGGCCAGGCAGACAGAGAGCCAGGCCTCGAGAGAGGCCTGGCTGAGCTGACTGAGCAAGGCTGGTATGGCTACAATGGTTGACTGCAAGGGCTGATGTGCGCTGGCTTGGCAGCCTGACTTTCTACACTGGCTGACTGGCGGAGCTGGCTGGCTGCGTTGGCTGACTGGGCGGGCTTGCTGGCTAGCTGGCTTGCTGGACTCCCTGAGGGAAGCTTTGGGATGGATCTCTAGGGGCATCGGCTTGTGTTGAGCCTTCCAACGGCGTCTACCTTGATCTTCGTCCTAAGAAAGAAAGACAGAAAAAGAAACACACACACAAACTCAACTATGCAGCTTCCACATGAGGAAGGCAGGCAGGCACGCAGGCAGGCACAAGCTGCCTGCGTGCTTGCTTCGCCCTCCAGTTGCTGCTCCAGTTATTTGTTTTCCCTCAAACCCATCCTCAATGTGTTGGGTGAGGTTGAGCTCTGTCCAGCACAGGACGGGACGGAAACCAGCTTGGTCTTTAGTCAGCTTGGTGTCTATGAGTGGTATGAGGTGTTGGAGTAGCAGCCTCTCTTGTAGGTGATGCAGAGGAGGGAAATGGGTCGGTAGCTCTTTGAGGATGATGGGTCTTTGCCAGGTTTGGGGATTGCAACCACTTTGGCTTTTCTCCAGACAGAAGGGATGGTTTTCTGTGCCATGCATGTGTTCAGCATCCCCACGAGCCAGGTCTTTGCGTTAGGTTCCAGGTGCTGTATAATTTCTGCCAGTATGTCATCAATCCCTGCTGCTTTTCCGGGTTTCAACTTTCCCATTGCAGTTTTGAGTTCTTCTAGGTCGAAGGGTTTGGTTTGAGGGCTGGCTGATTGTAGTTGGTCTGATACCACTGTGCGATGGTATTCTCCTGTGGGTCGTGGCGGTGTTGGTTACGACTGTTGGCCACCAGTTGTGATGCAACAGAGTTCGCTGTGACCGTTGTGAATTATGGGTGGCTCCCTGAGGTCCTTGATCGCCATTGGGTCCAACAGTGGTCATTGAAGCGTGCACACACATGCACACATGCACCTACACACACAGGGGCACATGCGTATGCACACCTGGACCTTTAAATGAACAACAACACAAAAACTAAGGCACTGGTGTCGGACTTCTGGTTTACCGGAACGGGGTTCAACTCCCTGCAGTGCCCTGCTCAATGTGTTGTATTTCATTCATTGGTCCATGGTCTCAGGTCATTGAGCGGCGCGCTATAGTGTGCGATTCTTCATCATTGTTGAGGATTTTTTAAAGGTGAAAATCAAGGAAAAGCAAAAGGCTATAGTCCATGGTCACGGACCGCATACTGGTCAAGGTCATTTATACTGGTGAAGATCATTTACTAGTCTTCTAAAGGTCATTTATACTGGTGAAGATCATTTACTAGTCTTCTAAAGGTCATTTATACTGGTCACGGTCAATTACTAGTCTCATGAAGGTAATTTATACTGGTCACAGTCATATACTGGTCACGGTCATTTCTACTGGTGAAGGTCATTTATACTGGTCAAGGTCATTTGTACTTGTCAAGGTCATTTATACTGGTCAAGGTCATTTACTAGTCTTATTGAAGGTAATTTATACTGCTCAAGGTCATTGATATTGGTCAAGGTCATTAAGTGGCACGCTATAGTGCGCGATTCTTCATCATTGTTGAGGATTTGAAAAAAGGTTAAATTGCAGAAAAGCGAAAGGCTAAAGTCCATGGTCACGGAGGGCATACTATAGTATGTTGTTTTTCTTTTTTTTGGTGGTGTGTGGGCTCCATCCAATAACTACACCAGTTGTGATGCAATAGAGTTTGCTGTGACCGTTGTGAATTATGGGTGGTGTGGTCTTTGCCAAGACGGTGGATTGTGGCCCATGCCTTCCTGCTGTTATTTGTCATGTTGGTGTTCTCTATATCTTTTCGTCCTGGGCATGACGTTAAACTGTTCCGTTCGAGAGGACCGCCAAGGCCCTGGCTTGTGGGGATGCTGAACACATGCACAGCACAGAAAACCACCCCTTCTGTCTGGAAAAAGGCCAAAGTGGTTGCAATCCCTAAACCTGGCAAAGACCCATTATCCCCGAAGAGCTACCGACCCATTTCCCTCCTCTGCATCACGTCTTTCTTATACCTGTGGTGTGCGGGCTCCATCCAATACCTACACTAGTTGTGATGCAACAGAATTTGCTGTGACCGTTGTGAATTATGGGTGGTGTGGTCTTTGCCAAGACGGTGGATTGTGGCCCATGCCTTCCTGCTGTTATTTGTCATTTGTCATTATGGTGTTCTCTATATCTTTTCGTCCTGGGCATGACGTTAAACTGTTCCGTTTGAGAGGACCGGCGACCCTCGAATGTAAACAGCCACGAAAGGAAACTGTGTGTGTGAGGTGTTCTCTATCATTTCATTCCAGACTTCACTGTCTATCTCCTGTGTTTTCCATTCATCTTGAGCGTTACACAGTCGTCTGATGTGCGGGGGGAGGTGCCGGCTAGCGCATAAAGGCACGGACGGGACAGGTGTTTTCTTGACCCATCCCGTGATGATGCGACAGGTGTCATTTAGGGCTGTGTCGACCAATTTGGTGTGACGTGATCGGCTCCAGCTTGAGCAGGAATACTCTGCTGTAGAGAAAGACAGGGCCATGGCAGTTGCACGGATTGTTTGTGGGTCTGCGCCCCACTTGGGAGTTCACTAGTTTTCACAGGATGTTATTGTGGGTGTTGACCGTGGCTTTTGTGTTCTCCAGGTGTTTTTTTGAAGAAGAGTGTCCTGTCCAGTGTAACTCCAAGATACATGGGGTGGGTATGGTTGGAGAGTTTGTGACCATCCCAAGTGACGCTCAGTTCTTTTCTTGCGTCTCGGTTCCTCAGGTGGAAGCTGCATAGTTGGGTTTGTGTGTCTTTCTTTTTCTGTCTTTCTTTCTTAGGACGGAGATCAAGGTAGACGCCATAGGAAGGCTCAACACTAGCCGATGCCCCTAGAGATCCATCCCAAAGCTTCCCTCAGGGAGCACAGCAAGCCAGCTAGCCAGCAAGCCTGCCCAGTCAGCCAACGCAGCCAGTCAGCTCCGCCAGTCAGCCAGTGTAGAAAGTCAGGCTGCCAAGCCAGAGCATATCAGCCCTTGCAGTCAGCCATTGCAGCCATACCAGCCTTGCTCAGTCAGCTCAGCCAGGCCTCTCTTGAGGCCTGGCTCTCTGTCTGCCTGGACCGGTCTGCCCTGCCCTGCCTTGCAGCAACAGAACCAGCCTTTCTGGAAAGCCAGCCAGCTCAGAATGCGAGCTGAGCAAGCCAGTGCAGCAGCAAGCCCAGACTAGGTTACCGCAGCCTTACTGTGCAGCCACAGCCACTCAGTCTAGACCAGCAGGAGCTGGCCAGGCTCCAACCCTTGCAGCGCAGCCTTAGGCCGGACAGTCCCCCTGCCTGCACTTTGTTGCCTTCCTGGCCTGTCTGCCTGCCTAGGCGCCTCGGTCTTCCTGTCTGTCTGCCTTGGCCTGCCAGTCTGAAACTGGTTTAGACTAACTGCGTGCTTGCCAGCTGCGCTGGCTTGCTGAGCTCGTATTCTGAGCTGGCTGGCTTGCCAGCAAGGCTGGTTCTGTTGCTGCAAGGCAGGGCGGGGCAGACCGGGCCAGGCAGACAGAGAGCCAGGCCTCGAGAGAGGCCTGGCTGAGCTGACTGAGCAAGGCTGGTATGGCTACAATGGTTGACTGCAAGGGCTGATGTGCGCTGGCTTGGCAGCCTGACTTTCTACACTGGCTGACTGGCGGAGCTGGCTGGCTGCGTTGGCTGACTGGGCGGGCTTGCTGGCTAGCTGGCTTGCTGGACTCCCTGAGGGAAGCTTTGGGATGGATCTCTAGGGGCATCGGCTTGTGTTGAGCCTTCCAACGGCGTCTACCTTGATCTTCGTCCTAAGAAAGAAAGACAGAAAAAGAAACACACACACAAACTCAACTATGCAGCTTCCACATGAGGAAGGCAGGCACAAGCTGCCTGCGTGCTTGCTTCGCCCTCCAGTTGCTGCTCCAGTTATTTGTTTTCCCTCAAACCCATCCTCAATGTGTTGGGTGAGGTTGAGCTCTGTCCAGCACAGGACGGGACGGAAACCAGCTTGGTCTTTAGTCAGCTTGGTGTCTATGAGTGGTATGAGGTGTTGGAGTAGCAGCCTCTCTTGTAGGTGATGCAGAGGAGGGAAATGGGTCGGTAGCTCTTTGAGGATGATGGGTCTTTGCCAGGTTTGGGGATTGCAACCACTTTGGCTTTTCTCCAGACAGAAGGGATGGTTTTCTGTGCCATGCATGTGTTCAGCATCCCCACGAGCCAGGTCTTTGCGTTAGGTTCCAGGTGCTGTATAATTTCTGCCAGTATGTCATCAATCCCTGCTGCTTTTCCGGGTTTCAACTTTCCCATTGCAGTTTTGAGTTCTTCTAGGTCGAAGGGTTTGGTTTGAGGGCTGGCTGATTGTGGTTGGTCTGATACCACTGTGCGATGGTATTCTCCTGTGGGTCGTGGCGGTGTTGGTTACGACTGTTGGCCACCAGTTGTGATGCAACAGAGTTCGCTGTGACCGTTGTGAATTATGGGTGGCTCCCTGAGGTCCTTGATCGCCATTGGGTCCAACAGTGGTCATTGAAGCGTGCACACACATGCACACATGCACCTACACACACAGGGGCACATGCGTATGCACACCTGGACCTTTAAATGAACAACAACACAAAAACTAAGGCACTGGTGTCGGACTTCTGGTTTACCGGAACGGGGTTCAACTCCCTGCAGTGCCCTGCTCAATGTGTTGTATTTCATTCATTGGTCCATGGTCTCAGGTCATTGAGCGGCGCGCTATAGTGTGCGATTCTTCATCATTGTTGAGGATTTTTTAAAGGTGAAAATCAAGGAAAAGCAAAAGGCTATAGTCCATGGTCACGGACCGCATACTGGTCAAGGTCATTTATACTGGTGAAGATCATTTACTAGTCTTCTAAAGGTCATTTATACTGGTGAAGATCATTTACTAGTCTTCTAAAGGTCATTTATACTGGTCAAGGTCAATTACTAGTCTCATGAAGGTAATTTATACTGGTCACAGTCATATACTGGTCACGGTCATTTCTACTGGTGAAGGTCATTTATACTGGTCAAGGTCATTTGTACTTGTCAAGGTCATTTATACTGGTCAAGGTCATTTACTAGTCTTATTGAAGGTAATTTATACTGCTCAAGGTCATTGATATTGGTCAAGGTCATTAAGTGGCACGCTATAGTGCGCGATTCTTCATCATTGTTGAGGATTTGAAAAAAGGTTAAATTGCAGAAAAGCGAAAGGCTAAAGTCCATGGTCACGGAGGGCATACTATAGTATGTTGTTTTTCTTTTTTTTGGTGGTGTGTGGGCTCCATCCAATAACTACACCAGTTGTGATGCAATAGAGTTTGCTGTGACCGTTGTGAATTATGGGTGGTGTGGTCTTTGCCAAGACGGTGGATTGTGGCCCATGCCTTCCTGCTGTTATTTGTCATGTTGGTGTTCTCTATATCTTTTCGTCCTGGGCATGACGTTAAACTGTTCCGTTCGAGAGGACCGGCGACCCTCGAATGTAAACAGGTGTTGGGACAGGGTCAGGTGTTGTCTTGATGCATCCTATGATGATGCCACAGGTGTCATTTAGGGCTGTGTCGACCAATTTGGTGTGACGGGATAGGCTTGTAGGTGATGCAGAGGAGGGAAATGGGTCGGTAGCTCTTTGGGGATAATGGGTCTTTGCCAGGTTTAGGGATTGCAACCACTTTGGCCTTTTTCCAGACAGAAGGGATGGTTTTCTGTGCTATGCATGTGTTCAGCATCCCCACAAGCCATGTCTTTCCGTTAGGTCCCAGGTGCTGTATCATTTCTGCTAGTAGGTCATCAATCCCTGCTGCTTTTCCGGGTTTCAACTTTCCCATTGCAGTTTCACGTTCTTCTAGGTCGAAGGGTTTGGTTTGAAGGCTGGCTGATTGTGGTTGGTCTGATACCACTGTGCGATGGTATTCTCCTGTGGGTTGGTGGCGGTCTTGGTCACAACTGGTGGCCAACAGTTGTAACCAACACCGCCACCGACCCACATAGAATACCATCGCACAGTGGTATCAGACCAACCATAATCAGCCATCACTCAAACCAAACCCTTCGACCTAGAAGAACTTGAAACTGCAATGGGAAAGTTGAAACCCGGAAAAGCAGCAGGGATTGATGACCTACTGGCAGAAATGATACAGCACCTGGGACCTAACTCAAGGCCCTGGCTTGTGGGGATGCTGAACACATGCACAGCACAGAAAACCACCCCTTCTGTCTGGAAAAAGGCCAAAGTGGTTGCAATCCCTAAACCTGGCAAAGACCCATTATCCCCGAAGAGCTACCGACCCATTTCCCTCCTCTGCATCACGTCTTTCTTATACCTGTGGTGTGCGGGCTCCATCCAATACCTACACTAGTTGTGATGCAACAGAATTTGCTGTGACCGTTGTGAATTATGGGTGGTGTGGTCTTTGCCAAGACGGTGGATTGTGGCCCATGCCTTCCTGCTGTTATTTGTCATTTGTCATTATGGTGTTCTCTATATCTTTTCGTCCTGGGCATGACGTTAAACTGTTCCGTTTGAGAGGACCGGCGACCCTCGAATGTAAACAGCCACGAAAGGAAACTGTGTGTGTGAGGTGTTCTCTATCATTTCATTCCAGACTTCACTGTCTATCTCCTGTGTTTTCCATTCATCTTGAGCGTTACACAGTCGTCTGATGTGCGGGGGGAGGTGCCGGCTAGCGCATAAAGGCACGGACGGGACAGGTGTTTTCTTGACCCATCCCGTGATGATGCGACAGGTGTCATTTAGGGCTGTGTCGACCAATTTGGTGTGACGTGATCGGCTCCAGCTTGAGCAGGAATACTCTGCTGTAGAGAAAGACAGGGCCATGGCAGTTGCACGGATTGTTTGTGGGTCTGCGCCCCACTTGGGAGTTCACTAGTTTTCACAGGATGTTATTGTGGGTGTTGACCGTGGCTTTTGTGTTCTCCAGGTGTTTTTTTGAAGAAGAGTGTCCTGTCCAGTGTAACTCCAAGATACATGGGGTGGGTATGGTTGGAGAGTTTGTGACCATCCCAAGTGACGCTCAGTTCTTTTCTCGCGTCTCGGTTCCTCAGGTGGAAGCTGCATAGTTGGGTTTGTGTGTCTTTCTTTTTCTGTCTTTCTTTCTTAGGACGGAGATCAAGGTAGACGCCATAGGAAGGCTCAACACTAGCCGATGCCCCTAGAGATCCATCCCAAAGCTTCCCTCAGGGAGCACAGCAAGCCAGCTAGCCAGCAAGCCTGCCCAGTCAGCCAACGCAGCCAGTCAGCTCCGCCAGTCAGCCAGTGTAGAAAGTCAGGCTGCCAAGCCAGAGCATATCAGCCCTTGCAGTCAGCCATTGCAGCCATACCAGCCTTGCTCAGTCAGCTCAGCCAGGCCTCTCTTGAGGCCTGGCTCTCTGTCTGCCTGGCCCGGTCTGCCCTGCCCTGCCTTGCAGCAACAGAACCAGCCTTTCTGGAAAGCCAGCCAGCTCAGAATGCGAGCTGAGCAAGCCAGTGCAGCAGCAAGCCCAGACTAGGTTACCGCAGCCTTACTGTGCAGCCACAGCCACTCAGTCTAGACCAGCAGGAGCTGGCCAGGCTCCAACCCTTGCAGCGCAGCCTTAGGCCGGACAGTCCCCCTGCCTGCACTTTGTTGCCTTCCTGGCCTGTCTGCCTGCCTAGGCGCCTCGGTCTTCCTGTCTGTCTGCCTTGGCCTGCCAGTCTGAAACTGGTTTAGACTAACTGCGTGCTTGCCAGCTGCGCTGGCTTGCTGAGCTCGTATTCTGAGCTGGCTGGCTTGCCAGCAAGGCTGGTTCTGTTGCTGCAAGGCAGGGCGGGGCAGACCGGGCCAGGCAGACAGAGAGCCAGGCCTCGAGAGAGGCCTGGCTGAGCTGACTGAGCAAGGCTGGTATGGCTACAATGGTTGACTGCAAGGGCTGATGTGCGCTGGCTTGGCAGCCTGACTTTCTACACTGGCTGACTGGCGGAGCTGGCTGGCTGCGTTGGCTGACTGGGCGGGCTTGCTGGCTAGCTGGCTTGCTGGACTCCCTGAGGGAAGCTTTGGGATGGATCTCTAGGGGCATCGGCTTGTGTTGAGCCTTCCAACGGCGTCTACCTTGATCTTCGTCCTAAGAAAGAAAGACAGAAAAAGAAACACACACACAAACTCAACTATGCAGCTTCCACATGAGGAAGGCAGGCAGGCACGCAGGCAGGCACAAGCTGCCTGCGTGCTTGCTTCGCCCTCCAGTTGCTGCTCCAGTTATTTGTTTTCCCTCAAACCCATCCTCAATGTGTTGGGTGAGGTTGAGCTCTGTCCAGCACAGGACGGGACGGAAACCAGCTTGGTCTTTAGTCAGCTTGGTGTCTATGAGTGGTATGAGGTGTTGGAGTAGCAGCCTCTCTTGTAGGTGATGCAGAGGAGGGAAATGGGTCGGTAGCTCTTTGAGGATGATGGGTCTTTGCCAGGTTTGGGGATTGCAACCACTTTGGCTTTTCTCCAGACAGAAGGGATGGTTTTCTGTGCCATGCATGTGTTCAGCATCCCCACGAGCCAGGTCTTTGCGTTAGGTTCCAGGTGCTGTATAATTTCTGCCAGTATGTCATCAATCCCTGCTGCTTTTCCGGGTTTCAACTTTCCCATTGCAGTTTTGAGTTCTTCTAGGTCGAAGGGTTTGGTTTGAGGGCTGGCTGATTGTAGTTGGTCTGATACCACTGTGCGATGGTATTCTCCTGTGGGTCGTGGCGGTGTTGGTTACGACTGTTGGCCACCAGTTGTGATGCAACAGAGTTCGCTGTGACCGTTGTGAATTATGGGTGGCTCCCTGAGGTCCTTGATCGCCATTGGGTCCAACAGTGGTCATTGAAGCGTGCACACACATGCACACATGCACCTACACACACAGGGGCACATGCGTATGCACACCTGGACCTTTAAATGAACAACAACACAAAAACTAAGGCACTGGTGTCGGACTTCTGGTTTACCGGAACGGGGTTCAACTCCCTGCAGTGCCCTGCTCAATGTGTTGTATTTCATTCATTGGTCCATGGTCTCAGGTCATTGAGCGGCGCGCTATAGTGTGCGATTCTTCATCATTGTTGAGGATTTTTTAAAGGTGAAAATCAAGGAAAAGCAAAAGGCTATAGTCCATGGTCACGGACCGCATACTGGTCAAGGTCATTTATACTGGTGAAGATCATTTACTAGTCTTCTAAAGGTCATTTATACTGGTGAAGATCATTTACTAGTCTTCTAAAGGTCATTTATACTGGTCACGGTCAATTACTAGTCTCATGAAGGTAATTTATACTGGTCACAGTCATATACTGGTCACGGTCATTTCTACTGGTGAAGGTCATTTATACTGGTCAAGGTCATTTGTACTTGTCAAGGTCATTTATACTGGTCAAGGTCATTTACTAGTCTTATTGAAGGTAATTTATACTGCTCAAGGTCATTGATATTGGTCAAGGTCATTAAGTGGCACGCTATAGTGCGCGATTCTTCATCATTGTTGAGGATTTGAAAAAAGGTTAAATTGCAGAAAAGCGAAAGGCTAAAGTCCATGGTCACGGAGGGCATACTATAGTATGTTGTTTTTCTTTTTTTTGGTGGTGTGTGGGCTCCATCCAATAACTACACCAGTTGTGATGCAATAGAGTTTGCTGTGACCGTTGTGAATTATGGGTGGTGTGGTCTTTGCCAAGACGGTGGATTGTGGCCCATGCCTTCCTGCTGTTATTTGTCATGTTGGTGTTCTCTATATCTTTTCGTCCTGGGCATGACGTTAAACTGTTCCGTTCGAGAGGACCGCCAAGGCCCTGGCTTGTGGGGATGCTGAACACATGCACAGCACAGAAAACCACCCCTTCTGTCTGGAAAAAGGCCAAAGTGGTTGCAATCCCTAAACCTGGCAAAGACCCATTATCCCCGAAGAGCTACCGACCCATTTCCCTCCTCTGCATCACGTCTTTCTTATACCTGTGGTGTGCGGGCTCCATCCAATACCTACACTAGTTGTGATGCAACAGAATTTGCTGTGACCGTTGTGAATTATGGGTGGTGTGGTCTTTGCCAAGACGGTGGATTGTGGCCCATGCCTTCCTGCTGTTATTTGTCATTTGTCATTATGGTGTTCTCTATATCTTTTCGTCCTGGGCATGACGTTAAACTGTTCCGTTTGAGAGGACCGGCGACCCTCGAATGTAAACAGCCACGAAAGGAAACTGTGTGTGTGAGGTGTTCTCTATCATTTCATTCCAGACTTCACTGTCTATCTCCTGTGTTTTCCATTCATCTTGAGCGTTACACAGTCGTCTGATGTGCGGGGGGAGGTGCCGGCTAGCGCATAAAGGCACGGACGGGACAGGTGTTTTCTTGACCCATCCCGTGATGATGCGACAGGTGTCATTTAGGGCTGTGTCGACCAATTTGGTGTGACGTGATCGGCTCCAGCTTGAGCAGGAATACTCTGCTGTAGAGAAAGACAGGGCCATGGCAGTTGCACGGATTGTTTGTGGGTCTGCGCCCCACTTGGGAGTTCACTAGTTTTCACAGGATGTTATTGTGGGTGTTGACCGTGGCTTTTGTGTTCTCCAGGTGTTTTTTTGAAGAAGAGTGTCCTGTCCAGTGTAACTCCAAGATACATGGGGTGGGTATGGTTGGAGAGTTTGTGACCATCCCAAGTGACGCTCAGTTCTTTTCTTGCGTCTCGGTTCCTCAGGTGGAAGCTGCATAGTTGGGTTTGTGTGTCTTTCTTTTTCTGTCTTTCTTTCTTAGGACGGAGATCAAGGTAGACGCCATAGGAAGGCTCAACACTAGCCGATGCCCCTAGAGATCCATCCCAAAGCTTCCCTCAGGGAGCACAGCAAGCCAGCTAGCCAGCAAGCCTGCCCAGTCAGCCAACGCAGCCAGTCAGCTCCGCCAGTCAGCCAGTGTAGAAAGTCAGGCTGCCAAGCCAGAGCATATCAGCCCTTGCAGTCAGCCATTGCAGCCATACCAGCCTTGCTCAGTCAGCTCAGCCAGGCCTCTCTTGAGGCCTGGCTCTCTGTCTGCCTGGACCGGTCTGCCCTGCCCTGCCTTGCAGCAACAGAACCAGCCTTTCTGGAAAGCCAGCCAGCTCAGAATGCGAGCTGAGCAAGCCAGTGCAGCAGCAAGCCCAGACTAGGTTACCGCAGCCTTACTGTGCAGCCACAGCCACTCAGTCTAGACCAGCAGGAGCTGGCCAGGCTCCAACCCTTGCAGCGCAGCCTTAGGCCGGACAGTCCCCCTGCCTGCACTTTGTTGCCTTCCTGGCCTGTCTGCCTGCCTAGGCGCCTCGGTCTTCCTGTCTGTCTGCCTTGGCCTGCCAGTCTGAAACTGGTTTAGACTAACTGCGTGCTTGCCAGCTGCGCTGGCTTGCTGAGCTCGTATTCTGAGCTGGCTGGCTTGCCAGCAAGGCTGGTTCTGTTGCTGCAAGGCAGGGCGGGGCAGACCGGGCCAGGCAGACAGAGAGCCAGGCCTCGAGAGAGGCCTGGCTGAGCTGACTGAGCAAGGCTGGTATGGCTACAATGGTTGACTGCAAGGGCTGATGTGCGCTGGCTTGGCAGCCTGACTTTCTACACTGGCTGACTGGCGGAGCTGGCTGGCTGCGTTGGCTGACTGGGCGGGCTTGCTGGCTAGCTGGCTTGCTGGACTCCCTGAGGGAAGCTTTGGGATGGATCTCTAGGGGCATCGGCTTGTGTTGAGCCTTCCAACGGCGTCTACCTTGATCTTCGTCCTAAGAAAGAAAGACAGAAAAAGAAACACACACACAAACTCAACTATGCAGCTTCCACATGAGGAAGGCAGGCACAAGCTGCCTGCGTGCTTGCTTCGCCCTCCAGTTGCTGCTCCAGTTATTTGTTTTCCCTCAAACCCATCCTCAATGTGTTGGGTGAGGTTGAGCTCTGTCCAGCACAGGACGGGACGGAAACCAGCTTGGTCTTTAGTCAGCTTGGTGTCTATGAGTGGTATGAGGTGTTGGAGTAGCAGCCTCTCTTGTAGGTGATGCAGAGGAGGGAAATGGGTCGGTAGCTCTTTGAGGATGATGGGTCTTTGCCAGGTTTGGGGATTGCAACCACTTTGGCTTTTCTCCAGACAGAAGGGATGGTTTTCTGTGCCATGCATGTGTTCAGCATCCCCACGAGCCAGGTCTTTGCGTTAGGTTCCAGGTGCTGTATAATTTCTGCCAGTATGTCATCAATCCCTGCTGCTTTTCCGGGTTTCAACTTTCCCATTGCAGTTTTGAGTTCTTCTAGGTCGAAGGGTTTGGTTTGAGGGCTGGCTGATTGTGGTTGGTCTGATACCACTGTGCGATGGTATTCTCCTGTGGGTCGTGGCGGTGTTGGTTACGACTGTTGGCCACCAGTTGTGATGCAACAGAGTTCGCTGTGACCGTTGTGAATTATGGGTGGCTCCCTGAGGTCCTTGATCGCCATTGGGTCCAACAGTGGTCATTGAAGCGTGCACACACATGCACACATGCACCTACACACACAGGGGCACATGCGTATGCACACCTGGACCTTTAAATGAACAACAACACAAAAACTAAGGCACTGGTGTCGGACTTCTGGTTTACCGGAACGGGGTTCAACTCCCTGCAGTGCCCTGCTCAATGTGTTGTATTTCATTCATTGGTCCATGGTCTCAGGTCATTGAGCGGCGCGCTATAGTGTGCGATTCTTCATCATTGTTGAGGATTTTTTAAAGGTGAAAATCAAGGAAAAGCAAAAGGCTATAGTCCATGGTCACGGACCGCATACTGGTCAAGGTCATTTATACTGGTGAAGATCATTTACTAGTCTTCTAAAGGTCATTTATACTGGTGAAGATCATTTACTAGTCTTCTAAAGGTCATTTATACTGGTCAAGGTCATTTACTAGTCTCATGAAGGTAATTTATACTGGTCAGTCATATACTGGTCACGGTCATTTATACTGGTCAAGGTCATTTGTACTTGTCAAGGTCATTTATACTGGTCAAGGTCATTTACTAGTCTTATTGAAGGTCATTTATACTGCTCAAGGTTATTGATCAATATCAATGACCTTGATGACCCCAAGGTCATTAAGTGGCATGCTATAGTGCGCGATTCTTCATCATTGTTCACGATTTGAAAAAAGGTTAAATCGCGGAAAAGCGAAAGGCTATAGTCCATAGTCTCGGAGGGCATACAAAAATGTGTGGTGCTATACAGGCCGTTCTGGAAAATTTGGGACAGAGGTTCATCGTTGGCATCCAGGGAGTGTGTGTGCAAAATTTGGCATCGACCGGGTTAATGGTGCTGGAGATTAGCTGTTAACAAACTGACGGACACACACACACACACACACTCACTCAGAGTGCAAAACATACTCTATCCCCATGGCTTTGGCCTGGTGCCATACCGTTATTAATTATTGCCTACAATGTCAATTGTGAAATTACTTTACCGTTGCAATGCAAAATTTACATTTCAACGAATGGACCTCGTAAAACAAAACAAAAACCAAGGCACTGGTTGTGGTACTTCTGGTTTACCGGAATGGGGTTCAACTCCCTGCAGTGCTCTGCTCAATTTGTTGTATTTACATGGTTCATTTTTATTTTCTGCTCATTGTGTTGCCTTTTCATAGATGATAACCCCCAGGTTCTTTAATGTGTTTGCACTCCCTACAGTTAGGTTACCAAGTCTATTTATTTATTATTTCTGTTCACTAGAACTAGAACCAATTACCAAAGTAGGCTTTCTAATGACACAACTCGCCTTTGTTTTTATGTGTAGCAAAAACGTTCTTTTTATTTACGCCAAAGAGTAGAGGCTGGTCTGCATTCATGCGAGCGGGGAAGTTTAGAGTAACATAGCTCTAAATGAAACGCATTAGAGCTATGGACCAGAGCTAGTAGTCATAGCACTTCATGGTATATGCATAGTTTATATAGTTTCATTATAGATATATTAAACAGAGAGGACTGGAGTCAATTGGGTTATATTATGTTTAACACTAATTTGAAGCTGTCAAAATCTGACAGACTTCTGGCGGCCATGGCCACGCCCACCTTTTGGTAACGCCCACTTTCGGCCAAGCCCACAAAAAGGACCCCCCATGTCATTTGCCAGGCAGGCTCCACTCTCAGACAGATATTTGGCTCCGTCTTATGAGCTAATTTAGAACTTCCTGTCTGAGAGCTAGCTAATTTAAGACATCCGGTTGCCTTCAGAATAAAATAAGGTTATTTAATTCGTTAATTAAATAATTGTCAATGCCCCAAGGCACAGCACTTTTTTGAGCGTTGACCTCAGTAGAAGGTCTGCTGCCGTGAATTTTACACCTCTCCCACTTAGCGGAGAGTGGGGTGTGGTACAGGACATCTCCCCGAATGCGTGGGTATACTGCATCTACAAGTAGTACAAGATAAATTGAAACCATTGACACCTACTTCGATGGTTCAGTTGTCATCTATGCCGGGGAATTTAGCAGCTCTCATTCAAGCGTTTTTTCAAAATCCAGGTCACACATTTGATTGCAAAACAATCTGTGGTGTCACTCAACAACTAGTGAATAGCATCTTACTTGGCCTTAGGAATGCACAATGACCCATTAGATTTTATACACAAACTAGTAGTTTGGTTGAGGATGTGTGGTGTCCACACAGTTGTTCAAGCAAAACATACAGACATCTGTACATTCTGTGCCTGGACAGTTGAAAGCAATTAACAGAACAATAACGGAGGACAATTTGGAAGAAGATGATGATGATGTGGTTTTATGCAATGAAAGTCTAAATGACAATATGTGTGAAGCTATACCATTACCAATTCTAACATTTCTACAACAGACATCTGCTATCAAAAAATGTCACACACGGCTTGAAGAAGCAGCAGCGCAGGACTCAACATTTAGACGGAAACTTGAGAAATTCAATCTAGCCAACACATCAGTGTCATTAGTGTCTCAGAAATGTTCTAGGACAGAAGTATGCACCATATTAAATAGATTTGTAGAATACACACTTCGGTCTCCTTTCCTTGGAGATGACCTGCTTTGCCTGAAAAGTCTTAGTCTGTATAGTTGTACTCAATGTGGTGACAAGGCCTTACCATCTACAAAGAACATGTCACAATTCATAGTGCAGCCACTTGACGTGTCACAAAAAGGCATCTTAGACACTATTGCACAAATATTACCTGCTCAATCTGAACAATGTGAAACATGTCAGCAGGAAAAGAGCTTATCAACATATGAAGTAATTAACAGCCCACAGACCTTACTTCTCCTGTTAAGAGCTGGCACAAAAATTCCAAAAACGTTCAATTTATCCTGTCTGTACCACCAAAATGAGTATGCTTTGACCAGTATGTGTGTATTTTTCGACAGGCCACCATATGCGTCATTGTACATCCTTAAAGATCATAAATGGCATATCTGGACAAATGAATCGAATGACACAGCAGGCTATACCTTTGAGCTGATGCAAAGAACATCCGCTCGACAGCACACAAAGACAGTAGTCACAGGTAGTTTCTATGTCGTGTCATACGAGAAAATAAACAGTCGAGAAATAATCAAGTTTCGTCAGGACAAACAAATGCATAAATGCACAGACAGATGCAATCAACGCACACAAGTGACACCCATTCCAAAGCTAGAGGTAACTCCTTGACCTGACTTAGCTTGCGTAGAGAAAGTGATTTCATGTCAATGCCCCAAGGCACAGCACTTTTTTGAGCGTTGACCCCAGTAGAAGGTCTGCTGCTGTGAATTTTACACCTCTCTCGCTTAGCGGAGAGTGGGGTGTGGTAGAGGACATCTCCCCGAACACGTGGGTATGTCCAGATAGTTGCCTCGCGGAGGCCTCTTTGTCCAGTGTCCATTCTGGGTCCGGAAACGGTACTTTTTGTCAGCATTGACCCCAGTAGAAGGTCTGCTGCTGTGAATTTTACACCTCTCCCGCTTAGCGGAGAGTGTGGTGTGGTAGAGGACATCTCCCCGAACGCGTGGGTATGTCCAGATAGTTGCCTCGCGGAGGCCTCTTTGTCCAGTGTCCATTCTGGGTCCGGAAACGGTACTTTTTTCAGCGTTGACCACAGTAGAAGGTCTGCTGCTGTGAATTTTACACCTCTCCCGCTTAGCGGAGAGTGGGGTGTGGTACAGGACATCTCCCCGAACGCGTGGGTATGTCCAGATAGTTGCCTCGCGGAGCCGTCTTTTGTCCAGTGTCCATTCTGGGTCCGGAAACGGTACTTTTTGTCAGCCTTGACCCCAGTAGAAGGTCTGCTGCTGTGAATTTTACACCTCTCCCGCTTAGCGGAGAGTGTGGTGTGGTAGAGGACATCTCCCCGAACGTGTGGGTATGTCCAGATAGTTGCCTCGCGGAGGCCTCTTTGTCCAGTGTCCATTCTGGGTCCGGAAACGGTACTTTTTGTCAGCATTGACCCCAGTAGAAGGTCTGCTGCTGTGAATTTTACACCTCTCCCGCTTAGCGGAGAGTGGGGTGTGGTACAGGACATCTCCCCGAACGCGTGGGTATGTCCAGATAGTTGCCTCGCGGAGCCGTCTTTTGTCCAGTGTCCATTCTGGGTCCGGAAACGGTACTTTTTGTCAGCCTTGACCCCAGTAGAAGGTCTGCTGCTGTGAATTTTACACCTCTCCCGCTTAGCGGAGAGTGTGGTGTGGTAGAGGACATCTCCCCGAACGTGTGGGTATGTCCAGATAGTTGCCTCGCGGAGGCCTCTTTGTCCAGTGTCCATTCTGGGTCCGGAAACGGTACTTTTTGTCAGCATTGACCCCAGTAGAAGGTCTGCTGCTGTGAATTTTACACCTCTCCCGCTTAGCGGAGAGTGTGGTGTGGTAGAGGACATCTCCCCGAACGTGTGGGTATGTCCAGATAGTTGCCTCGCGGAGGCCTCTTTGTCCAGTGTCCATTCTGGGTCCGGAAACGGTACTTTTTTCAGCGTTGACCACAGTAGAAGGTCTGCTGCTGTGAATTTTACACCTCTCCCGCTTAGCGGAGAGTGGGGTGTGGTACAGGACATCTCCCCGAACGCGTGGGTATGTCCAGATAGTTGCCTCGCGGAGCCGTCTTTTGTCCAGTGTCCATTCTGGGTCCGGAAACGGTACTTTTTGTCAGCCTTGACCCCAGTAGAAGGTCTGCTACTGTGAATTTTACACCTCTCCCGCTTAGCGGAGAGTGGGGTGTGGTATAGGACATCTCCCCGAACGCGTGGGTATGTCCAGATAGTTGCCTTGCGGAGCCGTCTTTTGTCCAGTGTCCACTTTATAAAGTCCATGCACTCCAGTGAATAGCATTTATCCATTTAGATAACTTTATTATTATTATTATAAGGATTTAATTACTTATTCTTACACAGAAACATAATGTGTGTCTTATAGCATCATATAGCATCATTTAAATGCTTAATTTGTAGTTTTAATGTGCAAATTAAACTTTTTTTCAATACTCTAGAGGGTACTCTTATTTTGAAGAGATCGTCCACCGGAAGTCTTAAATTAGCTCACTAGATTAGCTCACTAGACGCTGCCTTGTTTGGCTCTAAAGATGGCTATGCTAACAGACACACCGATCGAGCTAATGTCAGTCTGTCAAGCACTGAAAGCACCTGTTCCCATCGTTTTAATATTTAAATGAATTCTGCAAATCATGGCTTTACTACAAACACTGAGGTCCTTCGTCAACGAGCGGCTCAGTGCAGCCGCTCAAGAGATCTTTGTGGTGGTTGAAAGAATCGTAACAGAATATGAGGACCAGGCTTTCAGCTCCAAACAACAGATTGAGCAGCAACAGAGAATCCTGGATGTGGTTTTAAAACCACACAGAACAGGTTGGTAGACTCCTTGCCAAGTGACAAGTCACTATATTGTCTGTAGCTTAAAAAATCAAACTTAAATTTTATGGACCCCCATTCATTATCGAGTTGTAAATCAGGGAAATCCTTTTGGAGACCCCTCTCACTGAGAGGGGTCTCCAAAAGGACCCTGATTGATTGATTGAAAGAATTTGCAGAATTACAGTACATTTCAAGCACAAACTCAATACAAAGACTGTTAACTGTGAGTGGACGACCCAATTAAGCATTACACTTGTTTACAAGAGGGTCCACCGACTCCACCATGCATGTTCATTTCATCAAAAATGGATTCCCTGATTTCCCTGAGAGGCAGAGTTTACGGTCCTGCTAGCCCCTTTCGGAACTCTCGGTTTCGGTTACCTTTTCAGAATTTTGGCAAAATACAGAAAAGGCGATACCGCCGTCCACAAGTAAATGCAGAAAAGGGTCCCGAAAGTGTCTTAACAGTCCGGGGGCTGCCCCGTGGAAGTCATATCAGTGGTAGGTTAGGTTTCCAACCTTTTTCATTTCAAGGTCCATTATTGTTTATTCAGCATTTGAGCCACGAACCATTTGATGAGATTTACCCTCGATTTAGTCCTAAAACTAAATATTTGTATATTGTTGGATTATATTTTGTCCACAATTCCAATGCTGCATTGATGTTGGAGAGATAACAGGCAAACGTAAAGCAAATCAAAATAACAATTATTCTATATTCTGTAGAGGAGCGAAATTCGAGCCGAATCTGGGTTGAACGTGGTTTGTGGAACCCGTTACCCCATGGTGTTGTGATTGTAGACTTCGTTGACATTAAGGAAGTATTTTGACAGGTACATGGGTATCTTTTTCGCTCCTATGCCACCAAAATGTGGAACGCCCTACCAACAGTCATCAAGACATGCAATTCCCTTGACTCCTTCAAAACCGCTCTCAAAGGGCACCTACGGACAGCTGCAATTCAAAACTGACCCCTGTAAAATCTATTATTTATTACATTGGTATCACAGGAAAGACTTGCCTCCAGGATGGAACCTAGGTAGGTAATTTTGTCTTTTCGTGTGATAACATTGTCAAATTTGTCACCCACTTTAACTGAGAAGCCGTCAGCTTTGCTGAGATTGCTATTTGATCCAAAGAGAATGGATTACGTTTTTCCCAGGTGTAATGATAGTTTGTTGTCAGTGAGCCATGTGCAGATTCTACCGAATTCAGAGCTGAGGGCCTTTTCTACTTTTTCAACACTGCAATTTGTGATGTCCCTGTCCGAGACCAGCAGGGCCGAGTCATCCGCGAACAGGAACAAGCTGATTTCATGTCGTTTACATGTATTAGGAACGCGACGCGTATGTATATCCGAGCATAGACATGTTAACACCCCACCTGCCTCTGATTATAGGATACTCCGTGGTGGGAAATAATACAAGTACAAGAGAATGGCAGCTTGGCACGCACGACAGTACAGCTGTAACTTTTAGTTTTGTAGAAGACGCAATCTAATATTGTTTATGCCGTTTGCTTTGATTGAATGATTTATTGAACATACGGTGTATGATTTCATTTGGGTGTGTTCTAAAGTGTTAGTGTTGATTATCGTGTATTAATCTAATTATAGTAAACTAATACTATTATACTAAAAAAGATCAAGGGAAAAGAGACCTTTTTACAGTACAATAATGTTTCAAGTTTACACATGTTATGTATGTAAATAAACGGCATAAAGAATATTAGTTTTCTTACTGTCGCGCGTGCCAAGCTGTCATTCTCTTGTATTATATTATATCGTACTCGAATTATTTATTTATTTCCCACCAAGAAGTAACCTCGCAGCAGACTATCCAGCATATAGTCTTTCAAACGACATGACGTGGACAATATGAAGACAATTCAATTAGAGTGTTTTCTGTGTGCGTGCATGCGTGTTTTGTACCTGTATTTGTGAGGACCAAGTGTCCCCACAAGGATAGTAGTGTTTTCTCTTTGCTAACGTTTGCTGCATCTTCTCTCCCTCTATAGAGCGTTCCCCTGGCCAGCAGGAGAGGAACCCCAGTGATCTGGTCCAGGAGGAACCAGAGTGTCCACAGATTAAGGAAGAGCAGGATGACCTTCTTCAAATGCCAAAGGAAGCAGATGATGATGATGACGACTCACCGTTGATATTAGTAGACAGGAACAGTCTTTCTCTCTCAGGTACGAAAGAAACAAACTTCTTTATTACTAATCAAAACATGGTTAATGTTTTGGTCTGTTGAACATTCATCTGGGGGGAATATAATGTCCTCCACACATCAATAGTGAGTTCACTGCGTCCTTTTGTATTTATATGTGTCCGAGATGCAGGGCACGCAACATCACTGAGGTTTTCTTATCCATTCAAAAAGGACCATTTATTTGCTCCTCTTCCCTCCTTCTAGACCTCCTACTCCTTCCTGTGTGTGAAGAGGATTCCCCTGAACAGCAGGAGAGGAGTCCCAGTCTGGTCCAGGACAAACCAGAGATCAAAGAGGAACAGGAGGAACTACTTCAAAGACCAGAGGAGGCTGATGGGTCAACTTCGACATCACTTGATGGAAACGCGAGGGGCAACAAGACTCTTTCAGGTGAACAAACAAAATCAATGACTTTGTCTGTCGACCAGCAGACATTAGTTGAAGCAGACATCGTCAACAACTCAGTTTCAATGATAATGATGTAATCCTGTCTAAGGTTGGGGTCCTTAAGGATTTCTTTTTTTTGCTACTTTTGCTGAACGTTCCCCCAAAATAGGGATGCTGGGTTTGAAGTGGTTAAAATATCAGATCATCATTTCTCAGACTTTAAATACAAAAATAAGATTCTATAGGAAATACATGCACATGACCATCGTACAGGCACAACACATCACATCACACACACACACACACACACACACACACACACACACACACACACACACACACACACACACACACACACACAGGAATGCCAGTTAACTGTTTCTTAGATAGTTCAGAGATACTCTTCAAGATAACAATCAATTTAAAGTTGTTTGAGCTGTAAGAATATTCTTTTCTAGGTGTGTAGGTTAGTTTTAGAATCACATTCTATTAAGCAGGAAGAATATCTTCACATGCAAGACTGGAGCATCTGTGTTTTTGCTTGTACAGTATGCCTGATGGGTTTCATTTTTCGAGTGTACTAGGATCTAAAACATTGTGTGTCGTGCCCAAAAGAGAGTAGGGAGAATTGTATTTACTGCCTATGGAATTTCATGTATGTGGAAGGGCAGGAAGCTCCCAAAACATAGTTTTAAAATGTTTTTAATATTAAAATTTGATGAAAGATATTGTTTTCTCTCATTTGATATTTTGCCTAGAGTTCCTGCACCTCCCTATTGGTAAAGAGGAGGCTTCCCCTGAGCAGCAGGAGAGGAGCCCCAGCCTGGCCCAGGAGGAACCGGAGCCTCCGCAGATCAAAGAAGAACACGAGGTGGCTGATTGGTCCATGTTGACATTACTGTCAGTGAAAAGTGAAGACGAGATCGACAACAGAGACACGGAGCCTGTAGCCAGCACCTCCACCGGTCCCATGAAGGACAAGGTACATGTCGATGCAGAGGACCGTGGAGTGTCGCAACCCACAAGTCATGTCCGCCTCCTCTCCTCACACTGTCGTGAATCTGACACTGAGGACAGCGACGACTGGGAGGAGACCAGGGAAGCTTTGAACATACTGAAATCTTACAAGACAGAAAATGATGAAGGACAATCGTTGTGTTTGAGCAACATCAAGCTGTCCCAGGAGCTGATATTATCAAAACAAACTCCATCCATGGCAAGTCAAACTGGGGAGAAAAAATTTGTTTGTACAGTTTGCGGTAAAAGCTTTAATCTAAAGGGCAATTTGAACGTACATATGAGGACTCATACAGGGGAAAAACCATATAGTTGTACTATTTGTGGTAAAGATTTTGGTCAAATGTATAATCTAAAGATCCACACAAGGACTCATACAGGGGAAAAACCTTATAGTTGTTCATTTTGTAACAAAGGCTTCGTTTGTATGAGTGATGTGAAAAAACACATGAGGAGTCATACTGGGGAAAAACCCTTTAGTTGTGCTTTCTGTAGCAAACCTTTTGCTTATGTTAACGATCTGAAAGCCCATACAAGGACTCATACAGGAGAAAAACCTCACAGGTGTACAGTTTGTGGCAAAGGTTTTGTTCAAATGAGTACTATGAGAAATCATTTGAGGACTCATACAGGTGAAAAACCCTTTAGTTGTACAATTTGTGAAAAACCCTTTAACAACCGAGGTAATCTGTATACGCACATGAGGACTCATTCAGGGATAAAACCCTTTAGTTGTTCAGTCTGTAACAAAGGCTTTTCAAAAAAGAGTGATATGAAAAAACACATGAGGACCCATACAGGGGAAAAACCATGTATTTGTACAGTTTGTGGGAAAGGCATTAATCAAATGAGTGATCTGAGGAAACACATGAGGATTCATACAGGGGAGAAAGACCATTCCGCCCCACACAGTTACTGTTATGTGAGCCAAGCAGAAGCAAGTGGTTTGCCAAAATAATCAGAGCTCCAAAATCTCTTCTAAATCTCTCCAACAAGGCAACAAAACATTCAACAAACTAAATTGACTACAGGCAAAGGATCAGGGTGCATGTGTTTGACTGTAATAACAGTCCTACAGTCATGAGTCCGACACCCTACCCAAAACCCAACCCTAACCTTATAGGAAGCCACAGCTTTGTTTTAACCTGCCACGCATGTCAGAAGCCACAGGTGAGTTTTAACCCGCACTAGCACAGGTTAGTTGTAACCGGCAGCACATGTCGGAAGCGACAGTGTTGTTGAACTAATGCCTGCCGGACTGTTAATATGTCTAACAAATGTATGCACCCCAAAGGAACATCTCAGAGGGAGAAACCACATCTCTAGTAATTGACTGTGTTAACATTATCAGAAAGGAGGGTTTGTGTACCGCAAGGTGAGTAGTAACTACTAATAGTAGTAGTAGACAGTAAACCAGACAGTGGCCTTGTGGTTAGAGTGTCCGCCCTGAAACTGGGAGGTCGGGGTTCGATCCCCGTCCGGGTCATACCAAAGACTGTAAAAATGGGACCCAATGCCTCCCTGCTTGGCACTCAGCATCAAAGGGTTGGATTGGGGGGTCAAATCAACGAATCAAGCGCGGCACAGCTGTAGCTCACCGCTCCAAGAGATGGGTCAAATGCGGAGAACAAATTTCACTGCGGTAACGTGTGACAAATCGTACGACTTTGACTTTGTAGTTAATAAATGGACAAGTCATGAATAAACTAACTAGCTGTGCATTGCGTCAGGATGCTGGTGTTTGTTTTGTGATCCTTTTAACAGCAACAGGCTTCAGATTGCGTTGTTAGTAATTGCAGCTGTTGACCACAGCAAGATAAGACGTTCCTGTCCTTGGAATGGGAATGACCTTTTGTTTGATTTTAAATTATTGTCAGTAAATGACACTCATTTTAAATGTTGTTTATTCTTTAAATGAGAGAAACTTATTTCCATGACTATCACTAATGCAATGTATATAAATACACTTGTTTGTCTTTGAATACTGGTTCAGTAAATGTGTCATGTTTGTAGAACAACTATTTAGCCCTTTTAAATGTCCCTGCACTTACTTGCACATTGCTAAAGAGGGTGCTGTTTTGCCAATAGGTACCCAGATTGGCACATGGCAAATGTTGGCTTAGGCCTTCGGGAAAGGAACTGGTCTGGGTAGCTGGAAGCCTGGAATTGCTTTTGCAGGTTTTGATTCTGTCCAACTTGGCACAATGCATCCCTGGGTTGTCCGTGAGTCAGCGACACACGGAAAGTTCGAAAAAATGATAGTTAATAATACCATGGTTGATGGAAACTATAGGGATGTACCGATGTATTGGCCACACATACTTATCGGCCGATATTTGCCATTATCGGTATTGGCAAATAAAACTGACAGTAGCCGATATTTATCTGTTGTTGATAAGCATACATTTTGCTACTGTATGTTGGTTTGTTGGTTATCTACAGCCCACCAAGCTGTAGATTCTGAAAATGTATTTCTTGTATTGGAGATGTATTTCTTTCCCCAGCACAAAAGGGAGAAATAAAAACAACAAAAACTAAATAATTTACCTATCGGTGCATCACTAATAGAAACGGTTATTGCTACGCTGGGATTGGACAATCACTGTTACTATAAGAAATGCAATTTTCGAAAAAACTAAAATCAGTAACTTTCTTCATGTTTCCATTATACTAACATTTTCTCTTTGGAAATTGCTCGTAATTTATGTAATGTGTGTAGTGTATGTCAGTCGTATATCAGACTCCACAAGCTATACAAAAGTGATTTGAAGTGCTTAATTCAATAAAATAATGATATCTTATGTGAGAGCAGAGTAGAGTAGTGCAATGTTTCTCAAATGGGTGTGCGTGTACTACAGGGTGTATGTGAAAGTGGAAAACGACACATTTATTTCCCTGTAATGTTTAATGATAAAGTGTAGCAAACTGTGTGAACTTGCTGACATGTAAAGTGTTAAATCGCATTGAATCCAAAACCTGACGACTAGCACTAAGTGTTATTGAATTGAAAAGCCACGATTACGCGGTTTTATTTTCAACACTGAACTAGCTGAAATGTTAACGGCCATGCACCGTTTAAAATAAATGTTCCCAGGAGGCACTAATTCCAACTGTTTCACTTAATTTACTTTTTTGTAATGTTATATTGTTATGAAGGCAGCTTATTTAACATTCATGGCATCATGATGGTATAGCTACAGTCAGAGTATGTTTT
The DNA here is from genome assembly GCF_964188405.1 of Protomyctophum parallelum. Classification (NCBI taxonomy): domain Eukaryota; kingdom Metazoa; phylum Chordata; class Actinopteri; order Myctophiformes; family Myctophidae; genus Protomyctophum; species Protomyctophum parallelum. The sequence goes on along the minus strand of NC_139701.1, from coordinate 40,724,410 downwards.
TTTTGTCACTTGAGGTTTTCTCAGCAAAATGTTGTCATTCTCAACCTGTGGGACATGAGGATATTAGGAGCTGGCCTGGGCCCTCAAACTATTGACAACACACGATAGAACTTAAAGGACCACTTCACTTCTCAATTTATCTTCATATAATTTGTCCTCGCTAATGTTCATGATAAAATACTACAACTGTTTTCTACTCAGTTTGTGTCTCATATGAGGGCTGTGGACCGTTCAGAAACCCATCCACCAACATCATCGTTGGGCAGATTTGTTTTTTAAACAAGATTAAAAAAATATATTTTGATTTTCATTATCGCATTGCAACTTTTCAGGAATAGAAAGCCTGCTGTTTCTATTACCTTTGATTTCCCATCAATGATGTCACTGGTGGGCGGGTTTCTGAACTGCCCACAGCCCTCATGAGACACAGACCGAGTAGAAAGAAATGGTGGTATTTTATCATGTTATCACATTAGTGAGGAGGACCGGGACTGGGAGGTCGGGGTTCGATAATTCGATCCCCGGGCCGGGTCATACCAAAGACTGGTGGGACCCAGTGCCTCCCTGCTTGGCACTCAGCATCAAGGGTTGGATTGGGGGTTAGTCCCTCCCTGCAACACACTAGCGTCATGTCCAGGGGGTGTACTTGTACATCATGTCCAGGGGGTGTACTTGTACATCATGTCCAGGGGGTGTACTTGTACATCAACCTGCCTCACACTACAGAAACAGGAGATATGGCAAGGCTTACTTTGACATGAAAAAGTTTGAGAAGTTGAGAACCATTGATACAGCAGCAGACCTATTTCAGAAAACTGTTAGGTTACATCAGAAGTAGAATTTGTAGAATCAGCCTCAGGTCTGAATGGGTTTAGATTTTACAATTAGCATGTAGACACCATTTCATGGTATTCTTTATTAGAAACCTTGGAGAAATTATTTATTGATTGGTCATTCAAATCATGCTCTGAAAATGCATGCTTGATTTGTTTAAGGTTAAAATAAAAAGGTTATTTTTTTGTTGTTTTGTTAAGCTAAAGCTCTATGTCCTGAAAGTAATTGTTGCTGTAATCTAGAGTGTTTATTCACCGTCTCTCCAGCACTTTAATAAACAGAAAATACATTTTCGTTTGAGTCAGTAATTTCATCCAGCCAGGAGAAAGAACCTTACATTTTAATGTTACAATTCCAAATTTCTCCTATTTTTTCCGATCAGTTTCAATTGAACTTTTTTATACTGTTATCCTGTATGAATTCTCTCTCCCGATTGGGGGGAGTATTCATTTCTCTCCAACATTTATTTTGTATTTTCTATAGAGATGGCGAGACGCAATGATTATACTCAGGGGAGAGCTATTTAACACTTAACCAGATAAATACCAGTTAAAGTCTGTTTATGAACTGATGCAGAAGGCAATGTCTCTGGGGAGGATGATAGGGGGTCAGAATCCCCACAGAGGTCCTCTGTCTCCTCAACCTCTCTCTTCCTATTCAGCTGCACTGAGTGTATGAGTGGGAGAGCTGGTGAGAGCACATCTATCCTGGGATCTGTTTGTTCGCCGACGCCTGGCGTCTGGAGCCTCTTGAACCGTTCCCTCCTCCTGAGAAAACTTCCACTGTCAAACATGTCTTCTGCCTGGGGGTCAAATGTCCAGTAGATTTCCTTGCCGGTGTTGCCCGACTCCCGTTTTTTCACAAAGCAGTCGTTGAGATACAAGTTATTACGCAGAGAGTTTCTCCAAGCGGGAAACTTATCTCTGTAGTATGGGTAGTGGTTGCTGATGAATTCACAGATTCCACTCAGGGTGAGCTTTTTCTGAGGGCTCTGGAGGATAGCCATTGTGATGAGGGCGATGTAGGAGTAGGGCGGCTTTACCAGACGATTCTTTGGGTTCTGGATCAAACCTTCCGAGTCTGTGCTCTGATCTCGACCATCTCCCTTCACAGTGCCTGTCTCGCCTTCATCCTGAGAATCTGACCCAGCAGATGATAGAGTCTCTGGCAGGATGGCAGCATTCTCTGTGATTCTGTCCTCGGGGGGTGTCACAGAGGTCCTCAGACTCTTGTCCAGCACCGCCTCTGTCTTCTGAATGGGACTGGTCGACTCTGTGCCCTGCTCCTGACCGTCTCCCTTCACCGTGCCTGTTGTTGCCCCTTCGTCCCCGGAATGTGATGCAGATGACCAAGTCTCGGGAGAGGATGGCAGAGACTGTGGCGAATGCCTGGTTGGCAGGACAGCAGCATTCTTCATGAATCTGTCCTTTGGTGGTGGCTCCACGGAGGTCCTCGGATTATCCTCCTCCTCTGCCTTTCTCTTCCTCGTTTTAAGAACGTGTATGTCGCCAAACCTGTCTTCTGACTGTCGGTCAAAGGTCCAGTAATGTTCCTTGCCAGTGTTACCCGGCTCCCGCGGTTTTTTCACAAAGCAGTCGTTGAGGTGCAAGTTATTACGGAGAGAGTTTTGCCAAGCAGGAAACGTGTCTCTGTAGTCTGGGAAGCGGTTAGTGATGAAGTCACAGATGTCCCTCATGGTGAGCCTTTTCTGTGGGCTCTGTTGGAAAGCCATGGTGATGAGGGCGATGCATGAATGAGGCGGCTTCACCACCATACTGTTCTTTAGTTTCTTGGTCCAACTTCCAGAGCCTGTGGTCTGGACCTGGCCCTTCACAGTGGCTGTCTCCCCTTTGACACTGTACGACCCAGAACTATGCTGCAAAGCAATAGGATAGGAAGCAGAGTGGATTCTGTCATGTTGCCCATGGGGATCTGTTGGGCCGCTGAGAACATCCGGCGGCTGGTGCCTCTTTAACTGTTTCCTCCTTTTCAGAAAAGGTCCATTGTCATTGTTAAACATGCCCTCTGCCAGTGGGTCAAAGGCCCAGTAGCTTTCCTTGCTGGCGTTGTCCAACGCCGAGGGGATTTTCACGAAGCAGTCATTGTACGACAAGTTATGACAGATGGATTTTCTCCAGGCAGCGGGACACTCGTCTTTGTAATATGGGAAGTGTTCACTGATGAATTCACACACCCCGGTTAGGGTGAGCTTTTTCTGAGGGCTCTGCAGGATGGCAATGGTGATGAGGCCCATGTAGGAATTCGGGGGATTGCCCAGACCGTTTGGGCTCCGGATCAAAGCTGCCAAGTATGCGCTCTGGTCCTGACCATGTCCCATTACTAACCCTGTCTAGACACCACCGGAGCTCTTGGTATAATGCTATATTTCCATTGCTGTGGATTAATTATGTTTATTGCGATTCAATTCAATACATCGGCTGATCACCTGCAAGCTCCAAGGGTGGGGCAGGAGGGGGAGGGGCTATATACACTAAACTCAGAGTAATGATAGACTTTGGCATGACGTCACCGTCCATGCTCATTATGGAGTTATCTTGCGTTTCTATGGGGATCCCTCAATAGATGCATTATGTGTTAGTCTGTCTGTGTATATGTGAGTCATGTATCAGTTTGTGCAAAAATGAAAAATAAATGGTTGAAAGAAAGGGGGGGGGGGGGGGGGGGTTGTGTTCCGTTCACCTCCACCATCTGTTCTCTCCTCTCCAGGTAGGATTGCGTCCTGATGTGCTGTCAAAACCAATTACTTTTAGCTTATTAATCGGTATGAAGTTGTTTACGGTGTCAGGAGCCTTTTGGCCCAGCCGCCCAGCATGACCATGCTGCAGTATTTGCCAGGATCCACCTTGTGTTTGATGTGGTCGGTCAAATAAGGAATGTGTCAGTGGAATGGGATGTTCTAAAGCCAGATTCTTTCCATCACTTTCGAGATGGAGCAAGAATAGAAATAGGGCGGTAGTTGCCGGGTCTAATTTGGGGCCTTTCATGTGCAAGGGGTTACTCTCGCGAGTTTGAAATCTTGAGGGACCTGTCCCTGTTTGTTTGATGGAGAGGTTTACTATGTGGGTGATGATTGGAGCAATGGAGACGACCACGTAGCCTGTGTGCCTGTGCGTGCGTGCGTGTGCCTGTGTGTGTGTGCTGTGTGTATGTCACAGTGTGTGTGTGTGTGTGTGTGTGTGTGTGTGTGTGTGTGTGTGTGTGTGTGTGTGTGTGTGTGACGTGTGTGTGTGTGTGTGTGTGTGTGTGTGTGTGTGTGTGTGCGTGTGTGTGTGTGTGTGTGTGTGTGCGTGCGTGTGTGTGTGTGTGTGTGCGTGTGTGGCTGTGCGTGTGCGTGTGCGTGTGTTTCGCAAGTTAAATCTTGAGGGACGTGTCCTTGTTTGATGGAGAGGCTTATTATGTGGGTGATCGAGGCGCAATGGAGACCATGTATGTGTAGTGGGTCTAGCTTTACGGGTTGCCCCTAGGCTGATTGTCGCTGCTTGACGTCCTTTGGACTTACGTACTATAGTACTGCCCTAACTCAGTACTCTGCAGGTGCTCTCTGCAGACCCCTGCTTGCTGGTCTGTCATTCAGTCCTCTCGTGCCGTGGGCACGTCTGCCCTGGCCCTGGGTGTATGTGCTGTTGACGGAGGTGAGGCGGAGTTGTGCCGTTGTAGTAGCGATGTGGATGTGGTCTGCTAGTTATTGTCTCCACCAGGCCGAAGGCATGGGGGGAGAGTATGTTTTGCACTCCGTCCGTCCGTGTGTGTGTCCGTCCGTCCGTGTGTGTGTCCGTCCGTGTGTTTGTGTGTCCGTGAGCAGCTATTCTCGGCCACCGTTAACCCGGTCGATGCCAAATTTTGCACACACACTCCCTGGATGCCAACGATGAACCTCTGCCCCAAACTTTCCAAAACGGCCTGTTATAGCGCCACCAGGAGGCCGCTTTGTGCAAAACAAGTTTTTGCACAGTACACCTACAGATTTTGTCCAAACATCACGCAAATTGGTACACAGTCTCTCTAGAGCCATTCAACGAAACCTGTCTTTCAGATTTCTCAGACTCCATCCTGATTGGTTAAGATTGGCTTCCAAAGTTCACAGGAGTGCTCAGTTTCAAACAAAATGCTGCAAATCATGAACACAACGCGTGATTTCCGTGAAATTGTGCACCCACATTCCCACTAGGCCGAGGACGAAATGCCACATGAACAATTTCAACTCAGCCTCAAGGTGGCGCTATAACTGGCCGAAAAGTGTTTTTACCTCTAACTGCACGGATCTGTGGATAACTTTGTATGCCAACTCCCTAGAGGCCAAGGAAAAACCTTTGCCTGGAATTTTTCCACATCTGCTCTTTATAGCGCCACCAGGAGGCCGACATATGTAAAACACATTTTATATTATTACTCCTTCAGATTTTATTAAAATTTCACGCAAATCGGTACACATGATCTCCATAGTCATGTGATCAAGACAGGTTTGTTTGATTTCTCATATTCCATCCTGATTGGCCACGATTGGCTCCTACAGTTTTCAGGAGTAGCCCGCTTTGTACAAATCGCCACAACTCCTCAACGCAGCGTCCGGTTGCGATGAAACTGTGCACGCATATTCCCACTAGGCTGAGGAAGAATCCTGGTGGAGACCTGTGCCCAGAAGGGCACTTTTTCTAGTTTAAATATATGAATTAATCTTTTCTTTGTGCCGACGCATCCAGAGCTAGGTGGTCCACGCCGGGGTGTCCTCTGCCTAAATGTACATGCGTGCGTAACCTTCGATAGAGGTAAGGCAGTTGCACTGCTGGATTAATGGGTTTACATTGTTCAATCAAGTTATTCATTATATATTTTTGTCTTGTTAGGCGAAGCCCTGGTTTGCCTTGCTGCTGCTGTTTTTGTCCTCTTTAATTTGATTTTGTTTTGTTTCGTTTTGTTTAAGTTTACTTTGTTTTGTGCAAACCAGCTCACTAGCAGTTTATGAATATAAAAGATATATACCGGTATTATAGTATTGGGCTCTGGCTATACCAGCATTGCCCGTAGCTGGGATAGGGCTAGGGTTGTAGTCCCGACAGGTGGTGGTTCAAGAGGCTGTATGGGGATTTTACTTGCATGTTATACTTTTATACTGTGGCTTGCCTTTAATTGTGAAACCAGTGTTGTGTGTGTGTGTGTGTGTGTGTGTGTGTGTGTGTGTGTGTGTGTGTGTGTGTGTGTGTGTGTGTGTGTGTGTGTGTGTGTGTGTGTGTGTGTGTGTGTGTGTGTATATAATTCCTTTTCTGTTTTCTTGCAGTGCGAAGTGTTTGAAGTGTGTGCGTCCTGCCGTCCTTGCAGGTGGCGGTGATACTTTCCCCTCACTTTCCCCTTACTGTCAGTAAGGACACCCCTGGTACCCCCGGCTCTGGTATTTATTGTAGGCTATTGCCAGACTCCTTTTCGATATTGACCTTATGATTAAAGTCTCTTTTAATTAACCTTTTGTATTCAACATAATAAAACAATATATATTTCAAACTGTAACTACACGTCTCTGCTCCCCTTCTCTTCATTCACTTTGCCCAGTGGGCGTTTGTATTATATTCTCTGGGTGAAATTCCCATTGTGGCGTAGTCTGGTTCTGTTTCCGGGCCTTAGTCTTGGCCTTAGTGCCCAGGTTACATAATGTGAGTGCGTGCATGCGTGCGCGTGTGCGTGCGTGCGAAATCTTATTTCAGACCGAGCCTTATACAGATCTTCACCAGCAGATGGCAGTAAGCATCAACCTCGGGTTCCAAGGCTGCGCGCCAAACATGATCAACCCGGAAGTGTTTTCGTTCACGTTGCATTGTTTTTTCCCCACACACACGCAGAGCCCCCAGACTGCACAGAGCTAACCGTACCGTTACTTGCGCGTTCTACTACATTTTAGTAATAATGGCTTCTTCTGCTATGTTTTCAAGACACACACTGAAGTCATTCGTCCAAAGGCGACTCTTTGCAGCCGCTGAGGAGATCTTTGTGGTGGTTGAAAGAATCATAACAGAATACGAGGACCAGGCGTTCAGCTCCAAACAACAGATTGAGAAGCAACAGAGAATCCTGGATGTGGTTTTAAAACCTCAAATCAAATTACACAGATCAGGTTAGTTCGTGACAGTTTAATAAGTATTGTAGCTTATTGGATGAAATTGCTTCTTGGACATCTGATCGATTTGATGGTTGGCTGGAATTGCGGGGGTATTGTCTTTTTGTGTTCATTAAAGAGCTGGAGAGACATGGGGAGGGCCAGAGCTAGCTCCGCTCGGAACCCTACGTAAAGTGTAGTGTAAACAAACTGTACGTAGGGTTCAGAGCGGGGCTAGGCCAGAGCTAGCCGCAATTTGCAACTCTAGATTTATTTTATAATGGGATGAATGCAATCCGTTTCGCATTCGCACATAATGCAGGAGGCTGCAGCGCGACCCCTTAATAAAAACGAGCGCTTCCAAACTCCCAACACTTAGAAAAAGAATCACTTGCACAGAATTTCTTGACAGTCTAAGAATCTTAGGCTAGGCCAGAGCATTGTCCTAGCCGCAATTTGCAACTCTAGATTTTTTTTAAATAATGGGATGAATCTAGAGTAAGAGTTGCTATTTGCATGATGCCTGATGAAGGTCTGAACCACCAAAACGTTGCTCAATAAATCTAAAATCTAAGTGAAGACTGTGGGATCCTTTTTTCTCTACTTCTCCAGTTTTTTTGAAAATGAAAAGAAGAAAGATACATATGAATAAAAAAAGTAATTAAAAAACACGGCCCCCTGACGTATTGGGAGGACCATAGAATCTTTTGAATCTAACATGGTTAAAATGTAGTTTGAAGTTATGCGAAGGAGGCGGGGCAGCTAAAAAGGAATATCAAATATCTAAATAAACTGAATCAAGCAAACTGTCTGGGGTGTTCACAGAAGCATGAGTAGACGATGAAATGACACAATCATTGTGAAATACAAACACATTTATTATTATTATTTTTGTTATACTTTATATTTTTATTTTATGTGAACACCACAGTGTGGTCATACAGATACAAACTAAACAACACTTAGGACAACATGAAGACAAGTAAAACCAGAACAACTAGAACTGCACTCTGTCGAGTGCCTACTTGCTTGTTGCACACAAGTGCGCTACTAGTGCGCAAGCAGAGCAAGCAAGTACTGTAGACCGCTACAAACTTTCAAATCTCAGCCTCTCTGTGAAAGAACGTTTGCAATATTGAATTATTAGGTTTAGCTATTTGCTACGTACCTTACTTTTGGAGGGAAAAAAGTAGTATTTTGAAGTATGGTAAAATGTTCTATCTATAAAGGAAATACAGTCCCAGCGTTTTAGAAGTGTCCAGGATCCACTTGTTCTCAAAGAAAAATAAGTCATGGATATCAGATGAAAAAATATATATATATATTAATTGGGGGAAAAAAAAGGACATAGCAGAAATATGCCACAGGTTACCTATCAATATTCACACACAAAAACACTGTAGGGATTATAGATTATACATGGGCCGAAACCCTTATTTAACTTAATTGTCTTTATCTAATAATACATTTTGGTTAGGTTTTTGCAGGCCAAATGCCTTGCCTTTGAAAACAAAACACAGACACAAAATCAAAATCAAAATGGGGTCCAGGTTCTTTGAGGGGGTTCAAAATGCACCCTTACAGGTCTGTAACCCTAAGAGACGAGTCTGTATAAATGTAACCAAATTGACCCTCCGTTCCATTTATACACTCTTAAGAGTTATGTGGGTCCTTGAAATTAAAAGGTTTGAGAACCACTGACTGTGCAGCTATAAGTCAGTAAAATGGCTGCCTCGTCTCAGGTTACCTGTCTAGACAATGGGACAGCAAGCAGCAACCCAAGGCTACTAGTCCTGATTGGCTGCCTCGTCTCAGGCTACCTGTCTAGCCAATGGGACAGCAAGCAGCAACCTACGAGGCCAGCCCACTAGTGCTTCTAGTAGCGACCTAGTCAGTCAGAATTTCAGAAATGCTGCAACGTGAGTGACAACAGCTAATGTTATGAGCTAACTTTAGAGAAACAGAGAAACATACACTAATAATAAAAACATAATAACTAAGGAAACATTTTTAATAAAGGGGGTCAGATGCACAACAGAGACAGTGCTGCAGTTAATGATACTTGTGACATTCTTGTTTTTGTGCAATTAACGTTTTTCATGTGCAAACGTGTGAACTTCCTGATTACCTGCAGACATACCAGAAAAGCGACAACGGATCATCAAAAAAACGCTTGAAGTTGAAAATGAGGATGACGCTGAAGATTTCTCAGGATTCCCTGCCATAGGTAAGGAACAAAGAACTTGTTTTATCCAGCAATTCCAGCTGGAATTGGTCCTCTATAACAGAGGGTTCTCAATCTTGTCTGGCCGTGACACCCCCCCCCCCCCCCCCCCCCCAACAATAATTATTGGGGGGTTAATACTTTGTCTGACTGGGTTCCACAGATACATATTGTGAAAATAGCAGATCTACATTGGCTATTTTCTTGTCACTTTTTGACCACACAATTTGACCAGTTTTTATGGTATAGTTTGTTGATTACTTTTGATGCAGTAATGGTCTTTAATGTTAATTTCATAGTTTTGGTTATTAAAAATGTCTTAAAAACCCATGTGAGAACCACTGCTCTATTGTGTTCATTATAAGAACTCACTCACTGTGTGTCAGAGGAGTATCAGCTTATGCTATGGGAAGGTTCTGGGTTATACCCTTCATAGTCGCAAAATGGCCATTAGACGTGCTCTCTGCTAACCATACCTTTTCTTTCCTCCTCCTGGGTGTAAAGACGAGTCCCTTGAGCACGAGGAGGGGCCCAGTATGGCCCTGGAGGAACCTCAGTCTCCACCCCAGGTCTGCGGCCACTCTTATTTATTTAAAAACACAACTAAAGACCTTTTCTTTGATTGAGTTACCTTGTTTTTTGAGCTGGGTTAACTGCTCCAACGGCTTTGTGTGCATGTCCACCCTGTGACGTCATGCTGTTGACATCATCAGACATCATCTTTCTTTTGCACTGCAACTATCTGTTATGTTTTTCTTATTTTGTTTCATGCTTGGAGTTCTGTGTAAAGCACATTGAATTGCCTTGTTGGAATGTGCAGTACAAATAAAAGTGCCTTGCCTCCACAGGGACAGGGGGAGACTGGATGGTCAACGTTAAGATTACAAGATGTGAAGTCGAGGGGCGACACTCTGTCAGGTAAAAACAACCACTTCTCCTAGTGTCCAATACCAACCAAGACATTCAGGACGAATCCGCTTTTGTTGAGTTTCACTTGCAACTTCAGTCCCACTAAGACCACTTAAACAGACACTCTTATTTCACTCTACACAAATCGATTTAGCCAAAATAGCAAATCTACAAACTCCCAGAACGTTGCGTTGCAAGTTGAGCTCGTTGTGTTGGTTCTGGGTGTTCAAAGTGGTTATTAAAAGTTGCGATAATATCGCTAATCACATTTTTGAGGGGCGCTAGCCCTGCCTATGGAAACATTGTCCAGAATGAGATGTATGATGATAAGAGCGCTCCTCACTTCATACATTAATGGTGACATGTAACTCTCATATGGTCCATCCCTAGCTGACATGTAACTCTCATATGGTCCATCCCTAGCTGACTTTACAGTCCAGGAGGATGCGTCGCTTCCAGAGATCAAAGAGGAGCCAGAGGAGCTTCTCATCATTCCACAGATAGCTGACACATCATCATCAACACTGATATCACCAGACAGTATGTCAGGTAAAAACTAATAGACCAATCTTCATTAGCAATCTGGCAACCCATGTTATTTCCGCCCTGTGTCAATTATCGAATGTAATCCTGGGCGCTACACCCCCTCTGCCAACCTGGGAAGAGCAACGGACTGACCTCATGCTTTCTTCCATGGAAGGGGAGTCCAAGCCGCTTCTTTTCACCTGACATGGGGGAGTTTCCCTGGTTGGACGTAGCACGTGGAAGGAACATGTTATTTTCTACCAGTTCCTTTCCCCTCCACCAGAGCCCTTGCTGGCCAGGGGGAGGCAGTATAGATAATAGGATTACAGCATGTTTTTTTGCGAGGGTACTGACCCGTCTGGGATCTCAGATGGGATCCATAGCGCCACTCCAACGCGTGGCTTTGTGTGCCAATCTGACCTGAAGTTTGATAAAATACACGTAGATGTACAAGCTCTCAGCGCGTTCCTGCTGCCAGCTTATACATCTGCTATTTAAAGAATTTGTTTGCAAAATCTCGAAAGTGTAAGAATACTGATTTAAAAGGCATCTTTTATTATTATTTGCACCACACAAGCGGGCTAGCCTGTCGGTACACAGAAAAGAGGATTGAGTGGTGGTGATCGTCCAAAATTTACTAAACTAGCCCTTACCCGTTGTGAGATATTTGCCCCCCCTTGTGGCCGTCACTAATAAATTAATTAATATTCATTAATGTGTCAAATCAAAAAAAGGGCTTCGTTACGCCCTCCATATTCATAATTATGGTCAATGCCTGTGTGAAAAGTGGGAGCGATTGGTGCAGGCAATGATGAGCTACGGCTCTGACACTACGGCTCTGACACACAGACAGACAGACATTGTTAGAATTATAGTATGATGATGATGATGTGGGGACGAGTCCTCTTCAGTGTGGTGTAGTGTTGCAGGATCCTCCACCAATCCCCCCCCCCCCCCTTCTCTCCACACTGGGGTGCATATATGTTGGTCTGACGTACCAACAGTCCGACACATGCGTGGCTGGTTAAGACTCACACGTGGCTCCCGACATGCGTGTTGCCAGTTAAAACTCACCGATGGCTTGCTGTAACTTCTTTGTCGAGCTCGGGCGGCCAATCGCGGTCCTGGATTTTCAGGTGGCACAGAGAATGCCTGCACTGAGAATCAGCCAATCACATTCTTTGTCGAGCTTGGGGCGGCCAATCGCGGTCCTGGATTTTCGGTGGCACAGAGAATGCCAAAGCCAATCACAAAAGATGCCGGCTGCAAGAATCTCAGAACGGCATGTCTGGATAAAAACAAAGCACCTTCAAGACAACGCAATAACATATAACAATAACATTTGTTGCTTCGATCATCAAGTCAGAATGACAGTGAGTTAAATCTATATTTATGTTATTGTTTTGTATAATGTGACACGTGTCTTTTGCATAGCGTATTGCATAGCCCATAGCGTATAAATGACTATAATGGACCATCAGAGCGGGTGAGGGCCCGGGGGGGGTTTGCCACATTATAAACTCAGGAGTTTTAATTCAGCACAAAAGTTCGGTGCAGTAAACGGAGTTGACAATGTGACGTTCTAGGAGCCTCACATAGCCAGCCTTCATCTGCCCGTGCAATGCATGTCCACACATGATATGATTGTATATGTGTACGTCTCTTGTTATGATGAAATGAAAATGGTGCACCCTAGTACATGTGTATTGTGTAATGCTTTGTACTAGGCTAATGTTCCTGAGTCAATAGGTGTCCCCAACTGTAGGCTATTAATGACTGAATTTGCATGGGGAGTGACACAACACAGATTTCAATTTCAGTTATTTTTGTTAGATTTGTAGCTCAGTATAGCAGAAGACAAAGTCATAGTCAAAGTTTAATGCAGTGGGTTTCAACCCTTTTGTATCAAGGCCCATTATTTAGTCAGCATTTGAGCCACAGACCACCATTTGATGACATTTAGCCTCTCAGACCCAAAACTTAGAATATTTGTTATTGTTGGATGAGATTTTGTCCACAAGACCATGGTGTATTGATGTTGCTACCATTAGGAGATAGCAAACGTTGATCAAAATAACAATTGTTCTACATTCTCCAATTGTGTAGACGTCAGAATTTTAACAAAACTGTAACTCGCGTAAAACGCATACGGGTCCTTTTGGTTTCATTTTACACTCAAGATTTAAAGATCTCTCCATTTGATTACCAACTCTCCATTTAGCTGGGGACCACCTGGAACCCCCTCAAGGACCACTGGTGGTTCCCGGACCACTGGTTGAAAACTACTGGTTTAATGCAATGCAGTTATTTGTTTTATAGCCAGATCTGATCAACTTTCAATGCAATGGCAGGCAGAGATTCTTGACTTTTACACAGGCTCCATTCATGCAGCATATTGAGGTAGAATGTAAGAAGGGAGAATATGCTAAAGAGTTGATAAAAACAGACACTCTTATTTCACTCTACACAAATCGATTTAGCCAAAATAGCAAATCTACAAACTCCCAGCACGTCGCAAGTTGAGCTCGTTGTGTTGGTGCTGGGTGTTCAAAGTGGTTATTGAAAGTTGCGATAATATCGCTAATCACATTTTTGAGGGGCGCTAGCCCCGTCTATGCCCGTTTGTGTAAACGGATACATTGTCCAGAATGAGATGTATGATGATAAGAGGCGCTCCTCACTTCATACATTAATGGTGACATGTAACTCTCATATGGTCCATCCCTAGCTGACTTTACAGTCCAGGAGGATGCGTCGCCTCCAGAGATCAAAGAGGAGCCAGAGGAGCTTCTCAACATTTCACAGATAGCCAGAGAGGAGAGGGATGGCACTCCGGATGACAAACCGGAGAGAAGGCAATGGGTTCGATCCCTGTCACCTAGGACAACAAACCCAGTTGTGAGCCCAGAGAGCCTGCCTCCTGCAGTTCAGAGGAAAGACAGACCCTGTGTGCCGAGTCTGCCGACCAGTGTTGTGGAAAATCCACATGTGTTTGCTCTCCCCCCTGACACTACAGGGACAGCCCTGGGAAAAAGGTCTGCAGTAAAGATTGAATTTATCCCGACACCCACAACAGCTGTCCAACCTGTGCAGCGACGTCTCTTGCCAACTCAACCTCTCCTCTATCCCACCCAGTTTCTGGTTCAGGTAGCTGGTCCAAGAGCTGCAGCTTCCACAACACGTCATACAATCTTAGTTGCTCCACAACCTCTACTCTCTGCCTCCCAACCTCTACTCTCTGCCTCCCAACCTCCCATTCCAGTGGCTCCACAACCTCTACTCTCTGCCTCCCAACCTCCCGTTCCAGTGGCTATCTCCCAACCTCTCCTTCCGGTGGCTACCTCACAACTTCCGCTGGCTCCTGCACCTACCTCCCAATCTGCCGTTCATGTAACTCCCCCAAAAAAGGTGCATTACAGCACCCTGCTCTACCGTAAGAAGAAGTTAGAGGAGGAAGCAAGTGGCAAAAAGAGGAGACGGTACACCAAGAGGACTGACGTCATCACATGCAAGCAGTGTCAGATGGAGCGGGACCCTGCAACCCACAATAACTATTATGGCAATTGGTACTGCCATGCCACAGCCACCACAACTCTGGCTGAATGGAAGGCTGAACTTCAAGCTGTAAAGGGGTACGGCCGAAGAAAAGGACCCTTTTCATATCAAGGCCCACTATTCAATTGACATTATGAGCCATGCACCACCATTCAATTAGATCTAGCCTCTCAGACCCCAAACTAAAGGATATTTTGTCGTTGGATAACATTTCGTCCACAATTCCATGCTGAAAAGTATGTTTTGAAATTGGACATATGGTTTATTTCTGCCTGACGGACAGACGATATATTCAATAGGCCTACATGCAAAATTGTTGCACTATAAAAAATATTACTGCACTGTTATTTTTGCATTTGCATTTGTAATAAAATATCACTGATATCACATGGTGTTCTTTTATGGTATACCATCACACTTGTATTTTATGGTAGTATGTATTATGTTATTCATTCAAGTCGAGCATCGTTTGTAAGTAATGTTTGTATCATCTCACTCACATCAATGTTGTCTTATCTGACATGCAATGGAAACGAGTAAGCTATGTTATGTTACGCATTGTGCACCTCTTTCTATGTGGCATATGCCGCATGGCTAATTTGCATACGATGGTCCTAATTACTTGCGCAAGCAGAGCGCACAAGTAATAATTTCGCCCGGTCTTCGTTCACCGCGACAGCCAACCCGCCATTTTATGCGTATGCCAATAAAACAGCAAATCTGTGCCTGGTTTGCTGGGACCAGATCACATAAATGACCATATGTCTTACGTCATCATTTAGAGCTAGTCATACGTATACTATATACATAATCAGTAAAATAAAATAGCAAATTGTGCCTGATCTGCTGGGACCAGAGTACGTGGTGTGTATATGTATGACTAGCTCTCAATGATGACGTAAGAAATATGGTCATTTGTGTAGTCTGGTCCCAGCAACCCAGGCACAAATCTGCTGTTTTATTGGCATACCCATAAAATGGCGGGTTGCTGTCGCGGTTTTTGGCGCAAAGTAACCACAGTATACCGCTAATCAACTTACAACTACATACTCTATATAGTATATGTATATGTATACGTATGTCTTACGTCATCATTTAGAGCTAGTCATACGTATACTATATACATAATCAGTAAAATAAAATAGCAAATTGTGCCAGATTTGCTGGGACCAGAGTACGTGGTGTGTGTATATGTATGACTAGCTCTCAATGATGACGTAAGAAATATGGTCATTTATGTAATCTGGTCCCAGCAAACCAGGCACAAATCTGCTGTTTTATTTGCATACGCATCAAGTGGCGGGTTGGCTGGCACGGTTTTTGGCGCAAAGTAACCACAGTATACCGCTAATCAACTTACAACTACATACTCTATATAGTATATGTATTATGTATATGTATATTTTAATTCAGTTTATATACCTTTTTTTGCATCACATATCAATGATTAATTTTTCTTTAAAAAACTAAAAAGGGATCCAGAATATATCGATAAAAGTGTATTTCTTATATAGATAGAAACTTGAACCATACTTAATAATACTAGGTGTTTATATGCATAAAGTAGGTAGGTAGCAAATAGTTACATCTAATAATTATACATTTCAAACGTTCCTTCACATTGATACTGAGATTTGACAGTTTACAGCGGTCGAAAGTACTTGCGCGCTCTGCTTGCGCACTAGTTGGCCATTTATGGCCTACTAGTGTGCAACAAGCAAGTATGCACTCGACAGAGTGCAGTTCTAGTTTAAATATATGTTAATTATTAATATGTAAGTGTGAGAGAGAGAAAACATGTGAATGCCTTTATGTCACGTCAGTTTTAGCGTCGTATACTTTTATACATTAGCATCTTTCATTCAGATTATGTTCAATAACGTTATGGTAGGCTAAGGACTACAGTAGGTTACAGCCAGGTTCAACCAAGTTGTGGCTCTAACTGGAGTCGATCCCGTTCTGCCCAGTTCAGACAATGCTCGTGGGTCTCTGTGATTGGCCAAGCGTTGATTTTCTGCCTTGCTCGAGGGCACATCGGGACCTCGACAAATGAGCGATACCCTTGGCGCAGACTAATGCCTGTCGGACTGTCGCACTACTGGTTCTCTTCCCTGTGAGGTTAGGGTGCCTGTCGGACTGTCACACCACTGGTTCTCTCTGTGTAATTGGGCTTCCTCCTCTTCTGTGAAATCATTTTCTATAGTAAACGTCTTCCTGATCTCCTCTACGGTTGTGCCTTTGATCATGTTGGCCACCGTCTTGCAGGTGACGTCTAATAAGCCTTTGATGTCCAAATAGTTGGCAGCCAGAATGAGTTCAAACAGTGTGCCTTGGTCCACTTTGAGGAACTCCTGGTCCCACACGGGAATGTCATCGGTCCTCTTCTTCTCCTCCTGGTTCTGGCCGTCGTCGTGGGGAGGGGGGTCGTCTTTGTGATGGGTGCACCACTGGGTCACCTTCTTGAGGATGGCAGCGTTTACGTTAGAGAGTGGAACCGGATCGTCGTCGTCCGTTCCCGAAATGTCTAACATAGTCTTGATGGTGAGCGATTGTTTGGCTATTTCAACATCCACCTCGAAAATATCTCCATCCAAACTTTGTAACTTTATTGTGGGCATATTTGTGAATTTTCAACTTGATGCTCAAAAGTCAATAGCAGGAGAAACAAGACGGGAAGCCAGTAAGCAATAAACAACCACACAGATTCAGAAGGAATCTTAATTAATAAATGATTTTAGAAATATGAGGATTATATTTGAGGACGGAAGGTGTCATTCTGTGATGTGATTGGCTGAGAATCGCATAACGGGTGTGCCACAGGGGACATCTAACTATAAATGTTAGATATCCCCTGTGTATGTGTGTACGTATGTCTGTCATCTACGTAACTTGAGAACTGTTTGCCCCACCGACTTCAAATAAGACGTTCCACACGTGCCTGACAAAGAACTCATATATGGGCATAAAAGGGACACAGAGCATACCTACTGTATTTACACGCAACTTGACAGTGGGTGCAGGGTTTTTTTGGTGTTAGCATTATGTTATGCTTTAGCTATTGAAAAATAGCAGATATACAAGCTCATAGCGCGCCACTCTTGGCGCGCTATGAGCTTGTAGGTCTGCTATTTTTGAAAAATTGAAGAACGACTGACATAGAAACATAGCTTTTTCAGAAAACTGTCATTTTCAAACAGACATTTTTAGAATCTTATCTCAGGTCAAAATGGTAGACCATGGAAGGAGGCAGACCATTCTTAGGCAAATCTATTAATTACTTGCGCGAGCAAAGCACGCATGTCGGTGGTGTCGCTCGGCCAATCAGGGATTGTGTATTTTAGCTATGTTTGATGACGTCACTATGGTACGTTTCATTGGCTGGGTGATCGGCTGGGTATGTGTGTGTCTGGATCTCCATATATGGAGCTGGCCTGTTCTGACATCACAATGATGTTCTGACATCTGCATAGACACCATATTTGGGCATGCCTGACAAATGACTCCATATATGGGCATAAAGGGGACACATACATAATAACTGGGTGGGGCATGCATTAACTGCATTTCCAATAACTGGGTGGAGCGTGCATTAACTGCATTTCCAACTTGCATCGTTCCAAGTATGGACTAGTTTGTATAGGCCTCAGGCCTTAATGGAGTCGTATACAGCACAAACTGTTAAATCTATGGCACATGCTATATGCTATATATATACATTTATAATTGTGTGTGCGTGCGTGTGTGTGTGAGATATTTCATCACTGTACATTTTAACAGTTTGTTGCACAAATCTAATGAACCACAAGCCTGATGCAGCATGACCCATTTAGACATGAGGCCGATTCATTTTTTTTTTGGTCAAACGTATTTTTCTGAAAACCTTCAAATTCTTATTAAAAAAATAATATATGTTGCTATATGAGGCCAATGCGTTTTAGGGGTCCAAACAATAATGCTATTAGGGGTCCAAACAATGCGTTTTACAGGCCCAGGAAATAATTCACAATGCATTTTTCCCATAGACATTTCCAAAAGTATTTATTTAAAGACGTTTACGCCGCGGACAAAGCCAACTGGAGTTGTGACAAATCATGACAATAAACACAATATTTTGGACCAAACAAATAATTACAAAGAAGAAAAACAACAAAAAAAGTGTTGTAACCTGCCGTCTTTTTCTTCTTTCTAATTATTTTTTAGGCTCAAAGAATTGTTTGTTGTCATGATTTGTCACAACTCCAGTTGGCTTTGTACGAGGCTTAAAAGGTCTTTAAATAAATACTTTTTGAAAAGTCTATGAGGAAAATTGAACGGGGAATCATTTCCTGGGACCTGGTAGGGGGCGTGACTGCGAAGCTCCATTGAAAAGCCTTCTCAGGTTACAGACATGTAATATTATATATGACTGGCTGAAAGCAGGATAAATGTGGACACTTATTACAATATTTGAAGCTTTAATAGAGAACTTCAGATTTATGCTGTGCAACTCACTCCACTCACACTGGCTGTGTGGAAGATTGGTGAATGTAATGAAAGGGAATGTGCTTTGGATGAAGGCAACATCGCGGACAAATATATATGAATTTGGAGGTCCTTGGCACGAAGAGAACTACTGCTAATAGAGGACTGAAGAAGTCCTTGTGTTCAAAGTCATAAAAACACATTTTCCCATTTAAAAAAAAATAAAGAAAGAAAAAAAACATTGAATTTCTCATCAGCTGTCAGCACCCTCCCAGACACTGACTCCAACGCTACCACTGCTTCCCCCTTGTGGCCAATCTACGTCACGGCGCCAGTGGAACCTCAGCCACAGATGGTGAGTAAACGATGTGACCGGTTCCACCAAAAGAACTTCGGTTCTAGAACTGGTTCCATTCTACATTCTTGGAACCTTGGCGCTTACACGCAAACCGGCAGCCATTTTTTGGTTCCTGTTCCGAATCAACATTTAGGGTTCCCGACCAATTCATTTTCAGTCGAAACACTCTGAACTGGTTCAATATTAGGTGGAAAAGGGGCCTGAGCCTACCTATGGCACCGTTATTTCAAACTTTTACCTCCATTACGATTAATGGATGATTATTGTAAATACTGAAGCAGTTTGTAGCTCAGCTATTTATTGCTATTTTTGGACGCCACCGGCAAAGTATAATATAGGGTTGAGTGCTTAATCAGAATAATTGATTAACCCATTTTGGTCGGGAACCCATTTTGGTGTTAGCATTATGTTATGCTATTGAAAAATAGCAGATCTACAAGCTCAGAGCTTGTAGGTCTGCTATTTTTTAGAAAAATCGAAGAACCACTGACATAGAAACACAGCTTTTTCAGAAAACTTGTCAGGATGTAGAAGACATTTTTTTAAATCTGATCTCGGGTCAAAATGGGTTAAGTTCGAATTTTGACGCATCGCTATGATGATGTATAAGAAATAAAAATACATATATTCTTGAATAATCACTTGCATGAGGGGGAGGGGGGTTTGTGTGGCATCGTGTCATATCGTGTATATTTCCCCAGGATGTGGACGACGTCGATGACGAGGATGTGGATGACGAGGATGTGGACGACGGCGATGTTGAGGATGTGGACGACGACGATGACGAGGATGTGGACGACGAGGATGACGAGGATGTGGACGACGAGGAGGACGAGGATGTGGACGTGGAGGACGTGGATGTGGACTATGTGGAAGTGGTCGGCGCGGACGGCGTGGACATGAGCCCGCTGCCGCCGGGCATGGAGCGCGTGGACAGTATGGCAGAGTTCCTGGTCGGGCTGAGGACCCAGGCGGGCTACGCGCTCAACCACGAGCAGACCTGCGCCGTCGCGGACCTGTGGCGGAACCTCCTGCCCTACGACCAGGTCCGGGTGTCCTTCTCGCCCCTGCCGTGCAGCAGCAGAAGCTACAGGCCGGGAGCCGCCCAGGGGTGGCCCGACTGCGGCCGCCTGGTGGCGTCCGTCCTCCGCAAGCTCTGCGACATCCACACCATTAAGAAGAAGTACAACAACCACGACGGCAGCGGCTGCTACATGCTGAAGTGGGTTCCGGTGCTCCGGGAATACAAAAGGATCCGGAATCTGCTCCGGCTCGCGGTCATGGAGGAGGGCCTTAGCCTGACGCTGTTTGATGTTAGCCAGCGGACGTTCGTGGACTGGCACGCGGAGCGGACGCGGATGGGGCGATCTATCGTCCATCTGCAAGAGCTGAACACAGGAGTGACCACGGTCTCCCTGTGTCTCCCGACTCTCCCTATGTCTCAGGGCATTCAGTTGTTCCCATAGAGTTGTTCTGTATAATCACCGGATTTCTTCTCCTCCTCATCCACTTTGCATTGAGTTGCTCACCCAGCGCATGAGGACTTCTTCCAGGTTGAAAACAGTGCATTCTGCGATTGCTTATGGGCCATACGTGAACACGCTGGGCCGCTGATATCATTGCGTGCGTTCACGTATGGAGCATATATATATATATATATATATATCAGGATTCAAAAGTAGCTGATTTACAAGTTGGAAATGCTACTTTTAAAAAGCTTTTGTGCGACACTAGTATGATCAAGTAAAACATTAATTCATGAAAACAAAACAAAAATATAAAGTATAGAGATGAGAGTTTTCTGATAAGAGGTTTCTGCACACAGAGGTGTTCCCGGCTTGAAAGGTAGAACAACACTTACATTGGGATGGGCCAGGAATAGTCCATTAGCCGTTTTTGAGGATTAAAAAAATATATTCACAAAGATATATATATTTTTTTTTTTGAGGGCCGCTAGCCCCTCCTTTTTTGGCCAGGCTATACTTCCATCCAAAGGCAGACCACAGTAACTACATTGTAGACTTGGAGTATGCAAATAATACTATAGTAATAAAATAATTATTATGTATTTGTCTGTTCTGCATGTACCATTCTTATGTTAGCCTAATGTACGGTGATCATTTACCATTATGTTAGCCTAACAGTGATCATGTAGGATTGTTATGTTGGCCTAATGTACAGTGATCATTTACCATTATGTTGGCCTGATGTACAGTGATCATTTACCATTGTTATGTTGGCCTAATGTACAGTGATCATTTACCATTGTTATGTTGGCCTGATGTACAGTAATCATTTACCATTGTTATGTTGGCCTGATGTACAGTGATCATTTACCATTATGTTGGCCTGATGTACAGTGATCATTTACCATTGTTATGTTGGCCTAATGTACAGTGATCATTTACCATTGTTATGTTGGCCTGATGTACAGTAATCATTTACCATTGTTATGTTGGCCTGATGTACAGTGATCATTTACCATTGTTATGTTGGCCTGATGTACAGTGATCATTTACCATTGTTATGTTGGCCTGATGTACAGTGATCATTTACCATTGTTATGTTGGCCTGATGTACAGTGATCATTTACCATTGTTATGTTGGCCTGATGTACAGTAATCATTTACCATTATGTTGGCCTAATGTACAGTGATCAATTACCATTGTTAGCCTAACGGTGATCATGTACAGTAGGATTGTTATGTTGGCCTAATGTACAGTGATTGTATGAACAAGAACAAATGGATGAGGATACTGTACCAGAATAAATGATTTTTTTTCCTCCACTGTTGAAGCTTGTGTTTTCTTTAATGTTTAACTTTACATAAACCTAAAAGATTAACATATGCTACTGATTTTGTTTTATTTATGAAAATGAGTTGATAGGCTGGTTACTGTAAGCCAGGATGGTGACATTTCTGCTATGCAGAACAGCGGTCCGAAGGATTATCTTACGAACCTTTAGATTTTATTTCCCACAACTGCAACCAGAAGTGTAAGCGACTGAGACTAACTAAACTACGTAAGTCGCTGAGAGGCGATGAGATGAGCCATGATGTCAGACGCGCTCCACTCTGCAAACAAAAGGAATTCACTGGGTCCAAACAATGCGTTTTAGGGGTCCAAACAATTCGTTTTAGGGGTCCAAACAATGCGTTTTAGGGGTCCATACAATGCGTTTTAGGGGTTTATTAAAGAAACTAATAACTCAGGGTGCTCAAACGTAAAGTAAAGTAACCACAGCGTTCAAAGTAAATCAAATAAATCGGTCGATAAAAATGATGTCGTCCCACACACCCTCTCTCAGTGTGCCAAGCAGGTGAACGGGTGACGTTTTGAGGTCCGCCCCTATGCCCGTCAATCAATCAATCAACGCCAGTGACGGCCCATTCATTTCAAATATAAAACCTAACGATAAACCAATGCATGGCTCCTACAGTAATACAAAATTAAGACTTGAGGCTGATTCTACAAATGTCTTCTAACACAGTTTTCTTAAAAATGTATGATTCTATATCGGTGGTGCTCAAACTTTATCATGTCAAAGTCACGTAGAAAAATTAAAAGAGATACACCGAAGACGGCAATGACTCGGAGCAGACGTGGGAAGCTCTGCCGGGGCGAAAGTCACGAAGACAAATTAAAAGAGAGGGTGTCGTCCGTGATCGACGAGCTGTCCCACGACCCTGAAATCATCGAAACGTCTGAAATCGGAAGAACAAACCCACCGCCCATGAGGACTGATAAAGGGGTAAAGGCTCTTTATTGTACCTTCTGTGGCAATACATTTGCTTTAAATTCAGGTCTGAAGACCCACGTGATGATGGGAGGGAGGGATTGAGGGTTTTCTTTTTGTCTGTTTTTTTTCTTTCCTTTTTTTCATAAAAGAAAAAAAACTGTTTACTGTACCAATTATATCATAATTTATATAAAAACATATTTGACAAAAAAAAAATGACATGGGTAGGCAGGTTGGTGAACAGCCCTCTGAGACACAGCGAGTAGACTGAAATGGTGTCTTATGAGGACCAAATAATTTATACGGTATATGAAGATGGGTTGACTTGAAAATGTAGTCCTAATTGTCATCCCATGTTAAAACAAATCTGCATAACAGAAATGTCAAACTGTGTGTGTGTGTGTGTGTGTGTGTGTGTGTGTGTGTGTGTGTGTGTCGACTAGCAATTGGTGTACTGACCATGGTATTACTGTGCTTAACTGACCAGCCAACTGGCCTGACCTGAACTCCACAGAGAATCTACGTTGTATTGTCAAGAGGAAGGTGTGAGACACTAAATTCAACAAAACAATTTAGTTTAAAGCTGCTATCAAAACAAATCTGGGCTTCCATAATACCTCAACAGTGCCACAGGTGTATCACCTCCATGCCACGCCCCATTGTTGAAATAATTTGATGAAAAGTAGCCCAGACCACGTATTGAATGCATAAACTAACATATACGACATGGTCGACATTTCTGTATTATAAATGTTTTTTTGTGGTCTCATAAACTATTCTAATGTTTTGAGATTTTATTTTCATGAGCTGTATGCCGTCATCAAGATTAAACAAAAAAAAAAGGTTTTAAATATGTCACTTTTTGCACAATGCATCTAGTATATATGGAAGTTTCACTTTTTGAATGAAACTTTTCCATGATATTCTGATTTTTTTTTGAGAAGCACGTGTACAAACCTAGACATCTCATTGGCCGCTGCAGTTCATTCTAGCGACCTGTATCGCAATGTAAGGCAGAGGTCAAGGGTCAATGCGGAAGAGGCGTGCTGTGTCGCTGCCATCGAGTGACTACTGGCCAATCGTCGAGTCTTTCCCAGGACTTATCAATTCAATCCAACTGAGCTTTATTGTCATGAGAAAACAAACGTTTACATTGCCTCTGATTGGCCTACCGAACGTCCTGTTCTGTGACTCACGCGGATGCTTGGCAAACTTCTGCATGCGTCACTTAAGCTTGCCTCTCGGGTACAGACGCCCCAGAGCCGAAGGAGGCGTCTACATTTCTATGTCTATGGAGATACAGACGCCCCAGAGCCGAAGGATGCGTCTACATTTCTATGTCTATGGAGATACAGACGCCCCAGAGCTGAAGGAGCCGTCTACATTTCTATGTCTATGGAGATACAGACGCCCCAGAGCCGAAGGAGGCGTCTACATTTCTATGTCTATGGAGATACAGACGCCCCAGAGCTGAAGGAGGCGTCTACATTTCTATGTCTATGGAGATACAGACGCCCCAGAGCTGAAGGAGGCGTCTACATTTCTATGTCTATGGAGATACAGACGCCCCAGAGCCGAAGGAGGCGTCTACATTTCTATGTCTATGGTACTAGGCAGTAGATCGGCAGATTCTTCCGGTACTGGTATCAGAAAAACAACTCTAGTTCCGTTGCACTTGCTACGTTGTTGAGATCTACCCGGTGCTTGTATGTTCTGATCGGATGATGTTGTTTATTAAGATAAATCATTGGCATTTTCATTGTTTTTTAGGATTTATCTTTGGCATTTTCATCCTTTTATTCAGGTGCTTACACGGAGACAGAGAGACAGGAATCAAATGGACCCTGGGTGAAGAGAGGCACAGGCCGGTCCCGAGGCCGCCCCCGAAAGGTTTACCTCGGACGGCCCCGAGGGAGGCCCCCAGGATCCAAGAACCTGGACAGGAGTGTCCGGAGTCCCCCAGGATCCAAGAACCTGGACAGGAGTGTCAAGAGGCCCCCAGGATCCAAGAACCTGGACAGCTGCGCTAGGACCAACGCCCCAGGATATGTGCGTCGCCCGGGCAGCCACCCAATCTACCCCATTTCCCAAGGTAAGAGCAAGGTTAACTGAGGCCGATTCGACAAATGCCTTCTAAATCAGTACCTTTTTGTACCAAAGACCCCAAGATATGTATTTCTGGAATTGTTTTGTGCCAGGGACCCTCAATTATTATACACTTTCAAGATTTCTCAAGAATGTAAAATAAAAAGCAGATATATAAGCTTGCAGCGTGGCATAAAGCGACGTGCTCTGAGCTTGTACATCTGCTATTTTTGAGAACCACTGTTCTAAATCACTGTCCTAAATCCTACATTCTAGAGACCTAGATTATAGAGACACTCTAGCGCCAGGCCATGCCATCCAGGTACTGTGCCATACTCTACCGTACTGTACTGTACCAGACTGTACTGTACCATACTGTAGGTGTGCGTGCGTGTGTGCGCGCACTCATTGGAACTAGGTGTGGCCTAAAATGTA